>NW_028233799.1:0-12500 GCF_054856545.1 Hippocampus guttulatus | reverse complement strand
TCCGCCGTCAGAGGCCGGGTTTTCGCACGGGGTATCCGCCCCGGGCGCCTCTCGGGCGGCCTTCCCAACTGCCGTCGACCGCCCGGAGGGGGAAACAGAAAATATTCGAAAGTGCGGAGCTCCGCCGTCAGAGGCCGGGTTTTCGCACGGGGTATCCGCCCCGGGCGCCTCTCGGGCGGCCTTCCCAACTGCCGTCGACCGCCCGGAGGGGGAAACAGAAAATATTCGAAAGTGCGGAGCTCCGCCGTCAGAGGCCGGGTTTTCGCACGGGGTATCCGCCCCGGGCGCCTCTCGGGCGGCCTTCCCAACTGCCGTCGACCGCCCGGAGGGGGAAACAGAAAATATTCGAAAGTGCGGAGCTCCGCCGTCAGAGGCCGGGTTTTCGCACGGGGTATCCGCCCCGGGCGCCTCTCGGGCGGCCTTCCCAACTGCCGTCGACCGCCCGGAGGGGGAAACAGAAAATATTCGAAAGTGCGGAGCTCCGCCGTCAGAGGCCGGGTTTTCGCACGGGGTATCCGCCCCGGGCGCCTCTCGGGCGGCCTTCCCAACTGCCGTCGACCGCCTGGAGGGGGAAATAGAAAATATTCGATAGTGCGGAGCTCCGCCGTCAGAGGCCGTTCCAGTGCTTTTGGGTGGCTGGAAACACCCTCACGATGGTCTGATTATACTCTTAGGGGCCTCCCCTGTGTCGCCCTGGAGGTCACCCATTCAAAACATGCTCACCTATATACGTTTCGGAAAGTATTTTGGTGAACGCTCACTTTCTAAGCCTTTTAGCCTTCTTGACCCCCTAACTCCCCATATCTGGTTTACCTACTACAGCGCCCCTAACGACCAAAATCGGTACTGCATACCCCTGGTACCCCCGCCATTGAAAATGAATGGGGGAATTTTTTTAATTTCTCAATCCGGCCAGGAGGCCTCTTTTTCGGCCACGCTCGGCCGGCGAGCCGGTCCGCTCTTTACCCCTGGTACCCCCAGCCCTACCCCTGGTACCTCCCCCATTGAAAATGAATGGCGACCCCTGGTACCCCCAGCAACACCCCTGGTACCCTCAGCCTTACCCCTGGTACCCTCAGCTCAACCCCTGGTACCCCCAGCCTAACCCCTGGTACCCTCAGCGGCACCCCTGGTACCCTCAGCAACACCCCTGGTACCCCCAGCCAGCTTCGCCCCTGGTACCCTCAGCCTTACCCCTGGTACCCTCAGCCCAACCCCTGGTACCCTCAGCCCAACCCCTGGTACCCCCAGCCAGCTTCGCCCCTGGTACCCTCAGCCTTACCCCTGGTACCCCCAGCCTTACCCCTGGTACCTCCAGCCTAACCCCTGGTACCTCCAGCCTTACCCCTGGTACCTCCAGCCTTACCCCTGGTACCTCCAGCCTTACCCCTGGTACCTCCAGCCTTACCCCTGGTACCATCCAGCCGTACCCCTGGTACCCTCAGCCTTACCCCTGGTACCCTCAGCCTTACCCCTGGTACCCTCAGCCTTACCCCTGGTACCCTCAGCCGCACCCCTGGTACCCTCAGCGGCACCCCTGGTACCCTCAGCCTTACCCCTGGTACCCTCAGCCGCACCCCTGGTACCCTCAGCGGCACCCCTGGTACCCTCAGCGGCACCCCTGGTACCCTCAGCCGTACCCCTGGTACCCTCAGCCGAACCCCTGGTACCCTCAGCGGCACCCCTGGTACCCTCAGCGGCACCCCTGGTACCCTCAGCGGCACCCCTGGTACCCTCAGCGGCACCCCTGGTACCCTCAGCCGTACCCCTGGTACCCTCAGCGGCACCCCTGGTACCCTCAGCGGCACCCCTGGTACCCTCAGCTGCACCCCTGGTACCCTCAGCGGCACCCCTGGTACCCTCAGCGGCACCCCTGGTACCTCCGCCATTGAAAATGAATGGGCGGCCTTCCCACCTGCCGTCAGCCGCCCGGAGGGGGAAATAGAAAATATTCGAAAGTGCGGAGCTCCGCCGTCAGAGGCCGGCTTTTCGCCCGGGGTATCCGCCCCGGGGCGCCTCTCGGGCGACCTTCCCAACTGCCGTCGGCCGCCCGGAGGGGGAAATTGAAAATATTCGAAAGTGCGGAGCTCCGCCGTCAGAGGCCGGCTTTTCGCCCGAGGTATCCGCCCCGGGGCGCCTCTCGGGCGGCCTTCCCAACTGCCGTCGGCCGCCCGGAGGGGGAAATAGAAAATATTCGAAAGTGCGGAGCTCCGCCGTCAGAGGCCGGCTTTTCGCCCGAGGTATCCGCCCCGGGCGCCTCTCGGGCGGCCTTCCCAACTGCCGTCGGCCGCCCGGAGGGGGAAATAGAAAATATTCGAAAGTGCGGAGCTCCGCCGTCAGAGGCCGGCTTTTCGCCCGAGGTATCCGCCCCGGGCGCCTCTCGGGCGGCCTTCCCAACTGCCGTCGGCCGCCCGGAGGGGGAAATAGAAAATATTCGAAAGTGCGGAGCTCCGCCGTCAGAGGCCGGCTTTTCGCCCGAGGTATCCGCCCCGGGCGCCTCTCGGGCGGCCTTCCCAACTGCCGTCGGCCGCCCGGAGGGGGAAATAGAAAATATTCGAAAGTGCGGAGCTCCGCCGTCAGAGGCCGGCTTTTCGCCCGAGGTATCCGCCCCGGGCGCCTCTCGGGCGGCCTTCCCAACTGCCGTCGGCCGCCCGGAGGGGGAGATAGAAAATATTCGAAAGTGCGGAGCTCCGCCGTCAGAGGCCGGCTTTTCGCCCGAGGTATCCGCCCCGGGCGCCTCTCGGGCGGCCTTCCCAACTGCCGTCGACCGCCCGGAGGGGGAAATAGAAAATATTCGAAAGTGCGGAGCTCCGCCGTCAGAGGCCGGCTTTTCGCCCGAGGTATCCGCCCCGGGCGCCTCTCGGGCGGCCTTCCCAACTGCCGTCGACCGCCCGGAGGGGGAGATAGAAAATATTCGAAAGTGCGGAGCTCCGCCGTCAGAGGCCGGCTCCACGCTTCATTCATCCGACCGAGACGCCTCTCCGCCGGCCACACTCGGCTGCGGGGCCGGCCCGCTCTCCGCCATTGAAAATGAATGGGGGGCATTTTCTCATGCTTTCAATCCGCCTAAGAGGCATCTTTCCCGGCCAACTTTGTGCCCCTGGTACCTCCAGCATCGAGAAAGCATGGTGACTCGTCCGACACATGCCCCCCTATATACGTTTCGGAAAGTATTTTGGTGAACGGTCACTTTCTAAGCCTTTCGCCTTCTTGACCCCCTAACTCCGCATATCTGGTTTACCTACTACAGCGCCCCTAACGACCAAAATCGGTACTGCTACCCCTGGTACCCCCGCCATTGAAAATGAATGGGGGAATTTTTTTAATCCCCCAGGCCGGCCAGGAGGCCCCTTTCCCGGCCAAACTCGCACGCTGGGCCGGCCCGCTCTTTACCCCTGGTACCCCCGCCATTGAAAATGAATGGGGGAATTTTTTTCAATCTCCCAGGCCGGCCAGGAGGGCTCTTTCCCGGCCACACTCGCACGCCGGGCCGGCCCGCTCTTTACCCCTGGTACCCCCAGCTCTACCCCTGGTACCCCCGCCATTGAAAATGAATGGGGGAATTTTTTCAATCTCCCAATCCGACCAAGAGGCCTCTTTTCCGGCCAAACTCGCACGCCGGGCCGGCCCGCTCTTTACCCCTGGTACCCCCAGCTCTACCCCTGGTACCCCCGCCATTGAAAATGAATGGGGGAATTTTTTCAATCTCCCAATCCGACCAAGAGGCCTCTTTTCCGGCCAAACTCGCACGCCGGGCCGGCCCGCTCTTTACCCCTGGTACCCCCAGCTCTACCCCTGGTACCCCCGCCATTGAAAATGAATGGGGGAATTTTTTCAATCTCCCACGCCGGCCAAGAGGCCTTTTTCCCGGGCACGCACGCTCGCCGGGCCGGCCCGCTATTATTAAACTCTCACCCCTGCAAGGAGGCCTTTTTCCCGGGCACGCACGCTCGCGGGGCCGGCCCGCTATTATTAAACTCTCACGCCGGCCAAGAGGCCTTTTTCCCGGGCACGCACGCTCGCCGGGCCGGCCCGCTATTATTAAACTCTCACGCCTGCAAGGAGGCCTTTTTCCCGGGCACGCACGCTCGCCGGGCCGGCCCGCTATTATTGAACTCTCACGCCTGCAAGGAGGCCTTTTTCCCGGGCACGCACGCTCGCGGAGCCGGCCCGCTATTATTAAACTCTCACGCCTGCAAGGAGGCCTTTTTCCCGGGCACGCACGCTCGCGGAGCCGGCCCGCTATTATTAAACTCTCACGCCTGCAAGGAGGCCTTTTTCCCGGGCACGCACGCTCGCGGAGCCGGCCCGCTATTATTAAACTCTCACGCCTGCAAGGAGGCCTTTTTCCCGGGCACGCACGCTCGCGGAGCCGGCCCGCTATTATTAAACTCTCACGCCTGCAAGGAGGCCTTTTTCCCGGGCACGCACGCTCGCCGGGCCGGCCCGCTATTATTAAACTCTCACGCCTGCAAGGAGGCCTTTTTCCCGGGCACGCACGCTCGCCGGGCCGGCCCGCTATTATTAAACTCTCACGCCTGCAAGGAGGCCTTTTTCCCGGGCACGCACGCTCGCCGGGCCGGCCCGCTATTATTAAACTCTCACGCCTGCAAGGAGGCCTTTTTCCCGGGCACGCACGCTCGCCGGGCCGGCCCGCTATTATTAAACTCTCACGCCTGCAAGGAGGCCTTTTTCCCGGGCACGCACGCTCGCCGGGCCGGCCCGCTATTATTAAACTCTCACGCCGGCCAAGAGGCCCTTTTCCCGGGCACGCACGCTCGATGAGCCGGCCCGCTATTATTAAACTCTCACGCCGGCCAAGAGGCCCTTTTCCCGGGCACGCACGCTCGATGAGCCGGCCCGCTATTATTAAACTCTCACGCCGGCCAAGAGGCCTTTTTCCCGGCCACGCACGCTCGCGGAGCCGGCCCGCTATTATTAAACTCTCACGCCTGCAAGGAGGCCTTTTTCCCGGGCACGCACGCTCGCCGGGCCGGCCCGCTATTATTAAACTCTCACGCCGGCCAAGAGGCCCTTTTCCCGGGCACGCACGCTCGATGAGCCGGCCCGCTATTATTAAACTCTCACGCCGGCCAAGAGGCCCTTTTCCCGGGCACGCACGCTCGCCGAGCCGGCCCGCTATTATTAAACTCTCACGCCTGCAAGGAGGCCTTTTTCCCGGGCACGCACGCTCGCCGGGCCGGCCCGCTATTATTAAACTCTCACGCCTGCAAGGAGGCCTTTTTCCCGGGCACGCACGCTCGCCGGGCCGGCCCGCTATTATTAAACTCTCACGCCGGCCAAGAGGCCCTTTTCCCGGGCACGCACGCTCGATGAGCCGGCCCGCTATTATTAAACTCTCACGCCGGCCAAGAGGCCCTTTTCCCGGGCACGCACGCTCGATGAGCCGGCCCGCTATTATTAAACTCTCACGCCGGCCAAGAGGCCCTTTTCCCGGGCACGCACGCTCGATGAGCCGGCCCGCTATTATTAAACTCTCACGCCGGCCAAGAGGCCTTTTTCCCGGCCACGCACGCTCGCGGAGCCGGCCCGCTATTATTAAACTCTCACGCCTGCAAGGAGGCCTTTTTCCCGGGCACGCACGCTCGCCGGGCCGGCCCGCTATTATTAAACTCTCACGCCGGCCAAGAGGCCCTTTTCCCGGGCACGCACGCTCGATGAGCCGGCCCGCTATTATTAAACTCTCACGCCGGCCAAGAGGCCCTTTTCCCGGGCACGCACGCTCGCCGAGCCGGCCCGCTATTATTAAACTCTCACGCCGGCCAAGAGGCCTTTTTCCCGGGCACGCACGCTCGCCGAGCCGGCCCGCTATTATTAAACTCTCACGCCGGCCAGGAGGCATTTTTCCCGGGCACGCACGCTCGCCGTGCAGGCCCGCCATTTGCCTACCACACCGCCGTCTGGCGGACACCAAGCGGTACCGCCGACCCCTCCCGTTGAAAATGAATGGGGGATTTTTTTTCAATCCCCCAAGCCGGCCAAGAGGCCCTTTTCCCGGGCACGCACGCTCGATGAGCCGGCCCGCTATTATTAAACGCTCACGCCTGCAAGGAGGCCTTTTTCCCGGGCACGCACGCTCGCCGGGCCGGCCCGCTATTATTAAACTCTCACGCCGGCCAAGAGGCCTTTTTCCCGGGCACGCACGCTCGATGAGCCGGCCCGCTATTATTAAACTCTTACGCCTGCAAGGAGGCCTTTTTCCCGGGCACGCACGCTCGCCGAGCCGGCCCGCTATTATTAAACTCTCACGCCTGCAAGGAGGCCTTTTTCCCGGGCACGCACGCTCGCAGAGCCGGCCCGCTATTATTAAACTCTCACGCCGGCCAGGAGGCCTTTTTCCCGGGCACGCACGCTCGCCGTGCAGGCCCGCCATTTGCCTACCACACCGCCGTCTGGCGGACACCAAGCGGTACCGCCGACCCCTCCCGTTGAAAATGAATGGGGGATTTTTTTTTCAATCCCCCAAGCCGGCCAAGAGGCCTTTTTCCCGGGCACGCACGCTCGATGAGCCGGCCCGCTATTATTAAACTCTCACGCCGGCCAAGAGGCCCTTTTCCCGGGCACGCACGCTCGATGAGCCGGCCCGCTATTATTAAACGCTCACGCCTGCAAGGAGGCCTTTTTCCCGGGCACGCACGCTCGCCGGGCCGGCCCGCTATTATTAAACTCTCACGCCGGCCAAGAGGCCTTTTTCCCGGGCACGCACGCTCTCCGGGCCGGCCCGCTATTATTAAACTCTCACGCCTGCAAGGAGGCCTTTTTCCCGGGCACGCACGCTCGCCGTGCAGGCCCGCCATTTGCCTACCACACCGCCGTCTGGCGGACACCAAGCGGTACCGCCGACCCCTCCCGTTGAAAATGAATGGGGGATTTTTTTTCAATCCCCCAAGCCGGCCAAGAGGCCTTTTTCCCGGGCACGCACGCTCGCCGGGCCGGCCCGCTATTATTAAACGCTCAGGCCGGCCAAGAGGCCCTTTTCCCGGGCACGCACGCTCGCAGAGCCGGTCCGCTATTATTAAACGCTCACGCCTGCAAGGAGGCCTTTTTCCCGGGCACGCACGCTCGCCGGGCCGGCCCGCTATTATTAAACTCTCACCCCTGCAAGGAGGCCTTTTTCCCGGGCACGCACGCTCGCGGGGCCGGCCCGCTATTATTAAACTCTCACGCCGGCCAAGAGGCCCTTTTCCCGGGCACGCACGCTCGCCGAGCCGGCCCGCTATTATTAAACTCTCACGCCTGCAAGGAGGCCCTTTTCCCGGGCACGCACGCTCGATGAGCCGGCCCGCTATTATTAAACTCTCACGCCTGCAAGGAGGCCTTTTTCCCGGGCACGCACGCTCGCGGGGCCGGCCCGCTATTATTAAACGCTCAGGCCGGCCAAGAGGCCCTTTTCCCGGGCACGCACGCTCGATGAGCCGGCCCGCTATTATTAAACGCTCAGGCCGGCCAAGAGGCCCTTTTCCCGGGCACGCACGCTCGCAGAGCCGGCCCGCTATTATTAAACTCTCACGCCTGCAAGGAGGCCCTTTTCCCGGGCACGCACGCTCGATGAGCCGGCCCGCTATTATTAAACTCTTACGCCTGCAAGGAGGCCTTTTTCCCGGGCACGCACGCTCGATGAGCCGGCCCGCTATTATTAAACTCTCACGCCTGCAAGGAGGCCTTTTTCCCGGGCACGCACGCTCGCGGGGCCGGCCCGCTATTATTAAACGCTCAGGCCGGCCAAGAGGCCCTTTTCCCGGGCACGCACGCTCGATGAGCCGGCCCGCTATTATTAAACGCTCAGGCCGGCCAAGAGGCCCTTTTCCCGGGCACGCACGCTCGCAGAGCCGGCCCGCTATTATTAAACTCTCACGCCTGCAAGGAGGCCCTTTTCCCGGGCACGCACGCTCGATGAGCCGGCCCGCTATTATTAAACTCTCACGCCGGCCAAGAGGCCTTTTTCCCGGGCACGCACGCTCTCCGGGCCGGCCCGCTATTATTAAACTCTCACGCCTGCAAGGAGGCCTTTTTCCCGGGCACGCACGCTCGCCGTGCAGGCCCGCCATTTGCCTACCACACCGCCGTCTGGCGGACACCAAGCGGTACCGCCGACCCCTCCCGTTGAAAATGAATGGGGGATTTTTTTTCAATCCCCCAAGCCGGCCAAGAGGCCTTTTTCCCGGGCACGCACGCTCGCCGGGCCGGCCCGCTATTATTAAACGCTCAGGCCGGCCAAGAGGCCCTTTTCCCGGGCACGCACGCTCGCAGAGCCGGTCCGCTATTATTAAACGCTCACGCCTGCAAGGAGGCCTTTTTCCCGGGCACGCACGCTCGCCGGGCCGGCCCGCTATTATTAAACTCTCACCCCTGCAAGGAGGCCTTTTTCCCGGGCACGCACGCTCGCGGGGCCGGCCCGCTATTATTAAACTCTCACGCCGGCCAAGAGGCCCTTTTCCCGGGCACGCACGCTCGCCGAGCCGGCCCGCTATTATTAAACTCTCACGCCTGCAAGGAGGCCCTTTTCCCGGGCACGCACGCTCGATGAGCCGGCCCGCTATTATTAAACTCTCACGCCTGCAAGGAGGCCTTTTTCCCGGGCACGCACGCTCGCGGGGCCGGCCCGCTATTATTAAACGCTCAGGCCGGCCAAGAGGCCCTTTTCCCGGGCACGCACGCTCGATGAGCCGGCCCGCTATTATTAAACGCTCAGGCCGGCCAAGAGGCCCTTTTCCCGGGCACGCACGCTCGCAGAGCCGGCCCGCTATTATTAAACTCTCACGCCTGCAAGGAGGCCCTTTTCCCGGGCACGCACGCTCGATGAGCCGGCCCGCTATTATTAAACTCTCACGCCTGCAAGGAGGCCTTTTTCCCGGGCACGCACGCTCGCCGGGCCGGCCCGCTATTATTAAACTCTCACGCCGGCCAAGAGGCCTTTTTCCCGTGCACGCACGCTCGCCGAGCCGGCCCGCTATTATTAAACTCTCACGCCTGCAAGGAGGCCTTTTTCCCGGGCACGCACGCTCGCCGGGCCGGCCCGCTATTATTAAACTCTCACGCCTGCAAGGAGGCCTTTTTCCCGGGCACGCACGCTCGCCGGGCCGGCCCGCTATTATTAAACGCTCACGCCTGCAAGGAGGCCTTTTTCCCGGGCACGCACGCTCGCCGGGCCGGCCCGCTATTATTAAACTCTCACGCCGGCCAAGAGGCCCTTTTCCCGGGCACGCACGCTCGATGAGCCGGCCCGCTATTATTAAACTCTCACGCCGGCCAAGAGGCCTTTTTCCCGGGCACGCACGCTCGCCGAGCCGGCCCGCCTTTTGCCTACCACACCGCCGTCTGGCGGACACCGACCCCTGGTACATCTGCCATTGAAAATGAATGGGGGAATTTTTTCAAACTCCCAATCCGAGCAAGAGGCCCCTTTTCCGGCCACACTCGCCCGCCGGGCCGGCCCGCTCTTTACCCCTGGTACCCCCAGCAACACCCCTGGTACCCCCAGCCTTGCCCCTGGTACCTCCCCCATTGAAAATGAATGGTGACCCCTGGTACCCCCAGCAACACCCCTGGTACCCTCAACCTTACCCCTGGTACCCTCAGCTGCACCCCTGGTACCCTCAGCCTTACCCCTGGTACCCCCAGCCAGCTTCGCCCCTGGTACCCCCAGCCTTGCCCCTGGTACCTCCGCCATTGAAAATGAATGGGGGAATTTTTTTCAAACTCCCAATACGACCAAGAGGCCCCTTTTCCGGCCAAACTCGCACGCCGGGCCGGCCCGCTCTTTACCCCTGGTACCCCCAGCTCTACCCCTGGTACCCCCGCCATTGAAAATGAATGGGGGAATTTTTTCAAACTCCCAATCCGACCAAGAGGCCCCTTTTCCGGCCACACTCGCCCGCCGGGCCGGCCCGCTCTTTACCCCTGGTACCCCCAGCCTTGCCCCTGGTACCTCCGCCATTGGAAATGAATGGGGGATTTTTTTCAAACTCCCAATCCGACCGAGAGGCCTCTTTCCCGGCCACACTCGCCCGCCGGGCCGGCCCGCTCTTTACCCCTGGTACCCTCAGCGGCACCCCTGGTACCTCCAGCCCTACCCCTGGTACCCTCAGCGGCACCCCTGGTACCCCCAGCGGCACCCCTGGTACCCTCAGCCTTACCCCTGGTACCCCCAGCGGCACCCCTGGTACCCTCAGCCTTACCCCTGGTACCCCCAGCGGCACCCCTGGTACCCTCAGCCTTACCCCTGGTACCCCCAGCGGCACCCCTGGTACCTCCAGCCCTACCCCTGGTACCCTCAGCGGCACCCCTGGTACCCTCAGCGGCACCCCTGGTACCCCCAGCGGCACCCCTGGTACCCTCAGCGGCACCCCTGGTACCCTCAGCCTTACCCCTGGTACCCCCAGCGGCACCCCTGGTACCCTCAGCCTTACCCCTGGTACCCCCAGCCAGCTTCGCCCCTGGTACCCCCAGCCTTGCCCCTGGTACCTCCGCCATTGGAAATGAATGGGGGATTTTTTTCAAACTCCCAATCCGACCGAGTGGCCTCTTTTTCCCGGCCGCACTCGGCCTCCTCGCCGGCCCCTTCCGGCGCTGCAAACTCCAAGTTTTCAATCCGACCGAGTGGCCTCTTTCCCGGCCGCACTCGGCCTCCTCGCCGGCCCCTTCCGGCTTGCAAACTCCAAGTTTTCAAACCGACCGAGTGGCCTCTTTCCCGGCCGCACTCGGCCTCCTCGCCGGCCCCTTCCGGCGCTGCAAACTCCAAGTTTTCAATCCGACCGAGAGGCCTCCCTCCCGGCCGCACTCGGCCTCCTCGCCGGCCCCTTCCGGCGCTGCAAACTCCAAGTTTTCAATCCGACCGAGAGGCCTCTTTCCCGGCCGCACTCGGCCTCCTCGCCGGCCCTCTCCTTCCGGGCGGGCCGACCCCTGGTACCTCCGCCGCGGAGGAAAAAATATGGGGAATTTTCTCATTCTCCCAATCCGGCCGAGGGGCCCCTCCGCCGGCCACGCTTCGCCTCGTCGCCGGCCCCCTCCTATGGTGCTCAAGATGACCTCCGCGGGCCGCGCCCCACGCTCCATTCATCCGACCAAGACGCCTCTCCGCCGGCCACGCTTCGCCACGTCGCCGGCCCTCTCCTCCGGTGCTCAAGATGACCTCCGCGGGCCGCGCCGCGCACTCTTCAATCCGACCGAGAGGCCTCCCTCCCGGCCGCACTCGGCCTCCTCGCCGGCCCCTTCCGGCGCTGCAAACTCCAAGTTTTCAATCCGACCGAGAGGCCTCCCTCCCGGCCGCACTCGGCCTCCTCGCCGGCCCTCTCCTTCCGGGCGGGCCGACCCCTGGTACCTCCGCCGCGGAGGAAAAATATGGGGAATTTTCTCATTCTCCCAATCCGGCCGAGGGGCCCCTCCGCCGGCCACGCTTCGCCTCGTCGCCGGCCCCCTCCTATGGTGCTCAAGATGACCTCCGCGGGCCGCGCCCCACGCTCCATTCATCCGACCAAGACGCCTCTCCGCCGGCCACGCTTCGCCACGTCGCCGGCCCTCTCCTCCGGTGCTCAAGATGACCTCCGCGGGCCGCGCCCCACGCTCCATTCATCCGACCAAGACGCCTCTCCGCCGGCGACGCCTTCGCCACGTCGCCGGCCCTCTCCTCCGGTGCTCAAGATGACCTCCGCGGGCCGCGCCGCGCACTCTTCAATCCGACCGAGAGGCCTCCCTCCCGGCCGCACTCGGCCTCCTCGCCGGCCCCTTCCGGCGCTGCAAACTCCAAGTTTTCAATCCGACCGAGAGGCCCCCCTCCCGGCCGCACTCGGCCTCCTCGCCGGCCCCTTCCGGCGCTGCAAACTCCCAAGTTTTTCCGGGCCGCGCCGCGCACTCTTCAATCCGACCGAGAGGCCTCCCTCCCGGCCGCACTCGGCCTCCTCGCCGGCCCGCTCCTCCGGGCGGGCCGACCCCTGGTACCTCCCCGCGCGGGAAGGGGAAGGGGAAAAGGGGAAAGGGGAAAGGGGAAAGGGGAAAGAAGAAAGAAGAGGACAGAAGGGGAAAGAAGAGGACAGAAGGGGAAAGAGGAAAGAGGAAAGGGGAAAGAGGAAGGGGGAAAGGGGAAGGGGGACCGGCCGACAAAAGGTTGGATCGAGGGATGACTTTCAATAGATCGCAGCGAGGGAGCTGCTCTGCTACGTACGACACCCTGACCCAGAATCAGGTCGTTTGCAGGTCATTTAGCACCATGCTCCTCATAACATGCTTTGTGATAAACCAGAGAGGGGGCCCCAATCATCCTGGCGCACCCCAGCCCAGTGTCGAATGGCGTTCCGCGCGGACGGGGAGCGGTGTCCCCCCGCCCGCTAACCTTGTCCAACCGGGGGGCGGCGGCACTACGGTATCGCCGCGTCTAGGCGGGATTCTGACTTAGAGGCGTTCAGTCATAATCCCGCAGATGGTAGCCTCGCACCATTGGCTCCTCAGCCAAGCACATACACCAAATGTCTGAACCTGCGGTT
>NW_028233798.1:25000-28311 GCF_054856545.1 Hippocampus guttulatus | reverse complement strand
GAGAGCGGGCCGGCCCCGCAGCCGAGTGTGGCCGGCGGAGAGGCGTCTCGGTCGGATGAATGAAGCGTGGAGCCGGCCTCTGACGGCGGAGCTCCGCACTTTCGAATATTTTCTATCTCCCCCTCCGGGCGGTCGACGGCAGTTGGGAAGGCCGCCCGAGAGGCGCCCGGGGCGGATACCTCGGGCGAAAAGCCGGCCTCTGACGGCGGAGCTCCGCACTTTCGAATATTTTCTATTTCCCCCTCCGGGCGGTCGACGGCAGTTGGGAAGGCCGCCCGAGAGGCGCCCGGGGCGGATACCTCGGGCGAAAAGCCGGCCTCTGACGGCGGAGCTCCGCACTTTCGAATATTTTCTATCTCCCCCTCCGGGCGGCCGACGGCAGTTGGGAAGGCCGCCCGAGAGGCGCCCGGGGCGGATACCTCGGGCGAAAAGCCGGCCTCTGACGGCGGAGCTCCGCACTTTCGAATATTTTCTATTTCCCCCTCCGGGCGGCCGACGGCAGTTGGGAAGGCCGCCCGAGAGGCGCCCGGGGCGGATACCTCGGGCGAAAAGCCGGCCTCTGACGGCGGAGCTCCGCACTTTCGAATATTTTCTATTTCCCCCTCCGGGCGGCCGACGGCAGTTGGGAAGGCCGCCCGAGAGGCGCCCGGGGCGGATACCTCGGGCGAAAAGCCGGCCTCTGACGGCGGAGCTCCGCACTTTCGAATATTTTCTATTTCCCCCTCCGGGCGGCCGACGGCAGTTGGGAAGGCCGCCCGAGAGGCGCCCGGGGCGGATACCTCGGGCGAAAAGCCGGCCTCTGACGGCGGAGCTCCGCACTTTCGAATATTTTCTATTTCCCCCTCCGGGCGGCCGACGGCAGTTGGGAAGGCCGCCCGAGAGGCGCCCCGGGGCGGATACCTCGGGCGAAAAGCCGGCCTCTGACGGCGGAGCTCCGCACTTTCGAATATTTTCAATTTCCCCCTCCGGGCGGCCGACGGCAGTTGGAAGGTCGCCCGAGAGGCGCCCCGGGGCGGATACCCCGGGCGAAAAGCCGGCCTCTGACGGCGGAGCTCCGCACTTTCGAATATTTCTATTTCCCCCTCCGGGCGGCTGACGGCAGGTGGGAAGGCCGCCCATTCATTTTCAATGGCGGAGGTACCAGGGGTGCCGCTGAGGGTACCAGGGGTGCCGCTGAGGGTACCAGGGGTGCAGCTGAGGGTACCAGGGGTGCCGCTGAGGGTACCAGGGGTGCCGCTGAGGGTACCAGGGGTACGGCTGAGGGTACCAGGGGTGCCGCTGAGGGTACCAGGGGTGCCGCTGAGGGTACCAGGGGTGCCGCTGAGGGTACCAGGGGTGCCGCTGAGGGTACCAGGGGTTCGGCTGAGGGTACCAGGGGTACGGCTGAGGGTACCAGGGGTGCCGCTGAGGGTACCAGGGGTGCCGCTGAGGGTACCAGGGGTGCGGCTGAGGGTACCAGGGGTAAGGCTGAGGGTACCAGGGGTGCCGCTGAGGGTACCAGGGGTGCGGCTGAGGGTACCAGGGGTAAGGCTGAGGGTACCAGGGGTAAGGCTGAGGGTACCAGGGGTAAGGCTGAGGGTACCAGGGGTACGGCTGGAGGTACCAGGGGTAAGGCTGGAGGTACCAGGGTAAGGCTGGAGGTACCAGGGGTAAGGCTGGAGGTACCAGGGGTAAGGCTGGAGGTACCAGGGGTTAGGCTGGAGGTACCAGGGGTAAGGCTGGGGGTACCAGGGGTAAGGCTGAGGGTACCAGGGGCGAAGCTGGCTGGGGGTACCAGGGGTTGGGCTGAGGGTACCAGGGGTTGGGCTGAGGGTACCAGGGGTAAGGCTGAGGGTACCAGGGGCGAAGCTGGCTGGGGGTACCAGGGGTGTTGCTGAGGGTACCAGGGGTGCCGCTGAGGGTACCAGGGGTTAGGCTGGGGGTACCAGGGGTTGAGCTGAGGGTACCAGGGGTAAGGCTGAGGGTACCAGGGGTGTTGCTGGGGGTACCAGGGGTCGCCATTCATTTTCAATGGGGGAGGTACCAGGGGTAGGGCTGGGGGTACCAGGGGTAAAGAGCGGACCGGCTCGCCGGCCGAGCGTGGCCGAAAAAGAGGCCTCCTGGCCGGATTGAGAAATTAAAAAAATTCCCCCATTCATTTTCAATGGCGGGGGTACCAGGGGTATGCAGTACCGATTTTGGTCGTTAGGGGCGCTGTAGTAGGTAAACCAGATATGGGGAGTTAGGGGGTCAAGAAGGCTAAAAGGCTTAGAAAGTGAGCGTTCACCAAAATACTTTCCGAAACGTATATAGGTGAGCATGTTTTGAATGGGTGACCTCCAGGGCGACACAGGGGAGGCCCCTAAGAGTATAATCAGACCATCGTGAGGGTGTTTCCAGCCACCCAAAAGCACTGGAACGGCCTCTGACGGCGGAGCTCCGCACTATCGAATATTTTCTATTTCCCCCTCCAGGCGGTCGACGGCAGTTGGGAAGGCCGCCCGAGAGGCGCCCGGGGCGGATACCCCGTGCGAAAACCCGGCCTCTGACGGCGGAGCTCCGCACTTTCGAATATTTTCTGTTTCCCCCTCCGGGCGGTCGACGGCAGTTGGGAAGGCCGCCCGAGAGGCGCCCGGGGCGGATACCCCGTGCGAAAACCCGGCCTCTGACGGCGGAGCTCCGCACTTTCGAATATTTTCTGTTTCCCCTCCGGGCGGTCGACGGCAGTTGGGAAGGCCGCCCGAGAGGCGCCCGGGGCGGATACCCCGTGCGAAAACCCGGCCTCTGACGGCGGAGCTCCGCACTTTCGAATATTTTCTGTTTCCCCCTCCGGGCGGTCGACGGCAGTTGGGAAGGCCGCCCGAGAGGCGCCCGGGGCGGATACCCCGTGCGAAAACCCGGCCTCTGACGGCGGAGCTCCGCACTTTCGAATATTTTCTGTTTCCCCCTCCGGGCGGTCGACGGCAGTTGGGAAGGCCGCCCGAGAGGCGCCCGGGGCGGATACCCCGTGCGAAAACCCGGCCTCTGACGGCGGAGCTCCGCACTTTCGAACATTTTCTGTTTCCCCCTCCGGGCGGTCGACGGCAGTTGGGAAGGCCGCCCGAGAGGCGCCCGGGGCGGATACCCCGTGCGAAAACCCGGCCTCTGACGGCGGAGCTCCGCACTTTCGAACATTTTCTGTTTCCCCCTCCGGGCGGTCGACGGCAGTTGGGAAGGCCGCCCGAGAGGCGCCCGGGGCGGATACCCCGTGCGAAAACCCGGCCTCTGACGGCGGAGCTCCGCACTTTCGAATATTTTCTGTTTCCCCCTCCGGGCGGTCGACGGCAGTTGGG
>NW_028233798.1:2500-12500 GCF_054856545.1 Hippocampus guttulatus | reverse complement strand
CAAGGCTGGGGGTACCAGGGGCGAAGCTGGCTGGGGGTACCAGGGGTAAGGCTGAGGGTACCAGGGGTGCAGCTGAGGGTACCAGGGGTAAGGTTGAGGGTACCAGGGGTGTTGCTGGGGGTACCAGGGGTCACCATTCATTTTCAATGGGGGAGGTACCAGGGGCAAGGCTGGGGGTACCAGGGGTGTTGCTGGGGGTACCAGGGGTAAAGAGCGGGCCGGCCCGGCGGGCGAGTGTGGCCGGAAAAGGGGCCTCTTGCTCGGATTGGGAGTTTGAAAAAATTCCCCCATTCATTTTCAATGGCAGATGTACCAGGGGTCGGTGTCCGCCAGACGGCGGTGTGGTAGGCAAAAGGCGGGCCGGCTCGGCGAGCGTGCGTGCCCGGGAAAAAGGCCTCTTGGCCGGCGTGAGAGTTTAATAATAGCGGGCCGGCTCATCGAGCGTGCGTGCCCGGGAAAAGGGCCTCTTGGCCGGCGTGAGAGTTTAATAATAGCGGGCCGGCCCGGCGAGCGTGCGTGCCCGGGAAAAAGGCCTCCTTGCAGGCGTGAGCGTTTAATAATAGCGGGCCGGCCCGGCGAGCGTGCGTGCCCGGGAAAAAGGCCTCCTTGCAGGCGTGAGAGTTTAATAATAGCGGGCCGGCCCGGCGAGCGTGCGTGCCCGGGAAAAAGGCCTCCTTGCAGGCGTGAGAGTTTAATAATAGCGGGCCGGCTCGGCGAGCGTGCGTGCACGGGAAAAAGGCCTCTTGGCCGGCGTGAGAGTTTAATAATAGCGGGCCGGCCCGGCGAGCGTGCGTGCCCGGGAAAAAGGCCTCCTTGCAGGCGTGAGAGTTTAATAATAGCGGGCCGGCTCATCGAGCGTGCGTGCCCGGGAAAAGGGCCTCCTTGCAGGCGTGAGAGTTTAATAATAGCGGGCCGGCTCTGCGAGCGTGCGTGCCCGGGAAAAGGGCCTCTTGGCCGGCCTGAGCGTTTAATAATAGCGGGCCGGCTCATCGAGCGTGCGTGCCCGGGAAAAGGGCCTCTTGGCCGGCCTGAGCGTTTAATAATAGCGGGCCGGCCCCGCGAGCGTGCGTGCCCGGGAAAAAGGCCTCCTTGCAGGCGTGAGAGTTTAATAATAGCGGGCCGGCTCATCGAGCGTGCGTGCCCGGGAAAAGGGCCTCCTTGCAGGCGTGAGAGTTTAATAATAGCGGGCCGGCTCGGCGAGCGTGCGTGCCCGGGAAAAGGGCCTCTTGGCCGGCGTGAGAGTTTAATAATAGCGGGCCGGCCCCGCGAGCGTGCGTGCCCGGGAAAAAGGCCTCCTTGCAGGGGTGAGAGTTTAATAATAGCGGGCCGGCCCGGCGAGCGTGCGTGCCCGGGAAAAAGGCCTCCTTGCAGGCGTGAGCGTTTAATAATAGCGGACCGGCTCTGCGAGCGTGCGTGCCCGGGAAAAGGGCCTCTTGGCCGGCCTGAGCGTTTAATAATAGCGGGCCGGCCCGGCGAGCGTGCGTGCCCGGGAAAAAGGCCTCTTGGCCGGCTTGGGGGATTGAAAAAAAATCCCCCATTCATTTTCAACGGGAGGGGTCGGCGGTACCGCTTGGTGTCCGCCAGACGGCGGTGTGGTAGGCAAATGGCGGGCCTGCACGGCGAGCGTGCGTGCCCGGGAAAAAGGCCTCCTTGCAGGCGTGAGAGTTTAATAATAGCGGGCCGGCCCGGAGAGCGTGCGTGCCCGGGAAAAAGGCCTCTTGGCCGGCGTGAGAGTTTAATAATAGCGGGCCGGCTCATCGAGCGTGCGTGCCCGGGAAAAGGGCCTCCTTGCAGGCGTGAGAGTTTAATAATAGCGGGCCGGCTCTGCGAGCGTGCGTGCCCGGGAAAAGGGCCTCTTGGCCGGCCTGAGCGTTTAATAATAGCGGGCCGGCTCATCGAGCGTGCGTGCCCGGGAAAAGGGCCTCTTGGCCGGCCTGAGCGTTTAATAATAGCGGGCCGGCCCCGCGAGCGTGCGTGCCCGGGAAAAAGGCCTCCTTGCAGGCGTGAGAGTTTAATAATAGCGGGCCGGCTCATCGAGCGTGCGTGCCCGGGAAAAAGGCCTCCTTGCAGGCGTAAGAGTTTAATAATAGCGGGCCGGCTCATCGAGCGTGCGTGCCCGGGAAAAGGGCCTCCTTGCAGGCGTGAGAGTTTAATAATAGCGGGCCGGCTCTGCGAGCGTGCGTGCCCGGGAAAAGGGCCTCTTGGCCGGCCTGAGCGTTTAATAATAGCGGGCCGGCTCATCGAGCGTGCGTGCCCGGGAAAAGGGCCTCTTGGCCGGCCTGAGCGTTTAATAATAGCGGGCCGGCCCCGCGAGCGTGCGTGCCCGGGAAAAAGGCCTCCTTGCAGGCGTGAGAGTTTAATAATAGCGGGCCGGCTCATCGAGCGTGCGTGCCCGGGAAAAGGGCCTCCTTGCAGGCGTGAGAGTTTAATAATAGCGGGCCGGCTCGGCGAGCGTGCGTGCCCGGGAAAAGGGCCTCTTGGCCGGCGTGAGAGTTTAATAATAGCGGGCCGGCCCCGCGAGCGTGCGTGCCCGGGAAAAAGGCCTCCTTGCAGGGGTGAGAGTTTAATAATAGCGGGCCGGCCCGGCGAGCGTGCGTGCCCGGGAAAAAGGCCTCCTTGCAGGCGTGAGCGTTTAATAATAGCGGACCGGCTCTGCGAGCGTGCGTGCCCGGGAAAAGGGCCTCTTGGCCGGCCTGAGCGTTTAATAATAGCGGGCCGGCCCGGCGAGCGTGCGTGCCCGGGAAAAAGGCCTCTTGGCCGGCTTGGGGGATTGAAAAAAAATCCCCCATTCATTTTCAACGGGAGGGGTCGGCGGTACCGCTTGGTGTCCGCCAGACGGCGGTGTGGTAGGCAAATGGCGGGCCTGCACGGCGAGCGTGCGTGCCCGGGAAAAAGGCCTCCTTGCAGGCGTGAGAGTTTAATAATAGCGGGCCGGCCCGGAGAGCGTGCGTGCCCGGGAAAAAGGCCTCTTGGCCGGCGTGAGAGTTTAATAATAGCGGGCCGGCCCGGCGAGCGTGCGTGCCCGGGAAAAAGGCCTCCTTGCAGGCGTGAGCGTTTAATAATAGCGGGCCGGCTCATCGAGCGTGCGTGCCCGGGAAAAGGGCCTCTTGGCCGGCGTGAGAGTTTAATAATAGCGGGCCGGCTCATCGAGCGTGCGTGCCCGGGAAAAAGGCCTCTTGGCCGGCTTGGGGGATTGAAAAAAAAATCCCCCATTCATTTTCAACGGGAGGGGTCGGCGGTACCGCTTGGTGTCCGCCAGACGGCGGTGTGGTAGGCAAATGGCGGGCCTGCACGGCGAGCGTGCGTGCCCGGGAAAAAGGCCTCCTGGCCGGCGTGAGAGTTTAATAATAGCGGGCCGGCTCTGCGAGCGTGCGTGCCCGGGAAAAAGGCCTCCTTGCAGGCGTGAGAGTTTAATAATAGCGGGCCGGCTCGGCGAGCGTGCGTGCCCGGGAAAAAGGCCTCCTTGCAGGCGTAAGAGTTTAATAATAGCGGGCCGGCTCATCGAGCGTGCGTGCCCGGGAAAAAGGCCTCTTGGCCGGCGTGAGAGTTTAATAATAGCGGGCCGGCCCGGCGAGCGTGCGTGCCCGGGAAAAAGGCCTCCTTGCAGGCGTGAGCGTTTAATAATAGCGGGCCGGCTCATCGAGCGTGCGTGCCCGGGAAAAGGGCCTCTTGGCCGGCTTGGGGGATTGAAAAAAAATCCCCCATTCATTTTCAACGGGAGGGGTCGGCGGTACCGCTTGGTGTCCGCCAGACGGCGGTGTGGTAGGCAAATGGCGGGCCTGCACGGCGAGCGTGCGTGCCCGGGAAAAATGCCTCCTGGCCGGCGTGAGAGTTTAATAATAGCGGGCCGGCTCGGCGAGCGTGCGTGCCCGGGAAAAAGGCCTCTTGGCCGGCGTGAGAGTTTAATAATAGCGGGCCGGCTCGGCGAGCGTGCGTGCCCGGGAAAAGGGCCTCTTGGCCGGCGTGAGAGTTTAATAATAGCGGGCCGGCTCATCGAGCGTGCGTGCCCGGGAAAAGGGCCTCTTGGCCGGCGTGAGAGTTTAATAATAGCGGGCCGGCCCGGCGAGCGTGCGTGCCCGGGAAAAAGGCCTCCTTGCAGGCGTGAGAGTTTAATAATAGCGGGCCGGCTCCGCGAGCGTGCGTGGCCGGGAAAAAGGCCTCTTGGCCGGCGTGAGAGTTTAATAATAGCGGGCCGGCTCATCGAGCGTGCGTGCCCGGGAAAAGGGCCTCTTGGCCGGCGTGAGAGTTTAATAATAGCGGGCCGGCTCATCGAGCGTGCGTGCCCGGGAAAAGGGCCTCTTGGCCGGCGTGAGAGTTTAATAATAGCGGGCCGGCTCATCGAGCGTGCGTGCCCGGGAAAAGGGCCTCTTGGCCGGCGTGAGAGTTTAATAATAGCGGGCCGGCCCGGCGAGCGTGCGTGCCCGGGAAAAAGGCCTCCTTGCAGGCGTGAGAGTTTAATAATAGCGGGCCGGCCCGGCGAGCGTGCGTGCCCGGGAAAAAGGCCTCCTTGCAGGCGTGAGAGTTTAATAATAGCGGGCCGGCTCGGCGAGCGTGCGTGCCCGGGAAAAGGGCCTCTTGGCCGGCGTGAGAGTTTAATAATAGCGGGCCGGCTCATCGAGCGTGCGTGCCCGGGAAAAGGGCCTCTTGGCCGGCGTGAGAGTTTAATAATAGCGGGCCGGCCCGGCGAGCGTGCGTGCCCGGGAAAAAGGCCTCCTTGCAGGCGTGAGAGTTTAATAATAGCGGGCCGGCTCCGCGAGCGTGCGTGGCCGGGAAAAAGGCCTCTTGGCCGGCGTGAGAGTTTAATAATAGCGGGCCGGCTCATCGAGCGTGCGTGCCCGGGAAAAGGGCCTCTTGGCCGGCGTGAGAGTTTAATAATAGCGGGCCGGCTCATCGAGCGTGCGTGCCCGGGAAAAGGGCCTCTTGGCCGGCGTGAGAGTTTAATAATAGCGGGCCGGCCCGGCGAGCGTGCGTGCCCGGGAAAAAGGCCTCCTTGCAGGCGTGAGAGTTTAATAATAGCGGGCCGGCCCGGCGAGCGTGCGTGCCCGGGAAAAAGGCCTCCTTGCAGGCGTGAGAGTTTAATAATAGCGGGCCGGCCCGGCGAGCGTGCGTGCCCGGGAAAAAGGCCTCCTTGCAGGCGTGAGAGTTTAATAATAGCGGGCCGGCCCGGCGAGCGTGCGTGCCCGGGAAAAAGGCCTCCTTGCAGGCGTGAGAGTTTAATAATAGCGGGCCGGCCCGGCGAGCGTGCGTGCCCGGGAAAAAGGCCTCCTTGCAGGCGTGAGAGTTTAATAATAGCGGGCCGGCTCCGCGAGCGTGCGTGCCCGGGAAAAAGGCCTCCTTGCAGGCGTGAGAGTTTAATAATAGCGGGCCGGCTCCGCGAGCGTGCGTGCCCGGGAAAAAGGCCTCCTTGCAGGCGTGAGAGTTTAATAATAGCGGGCCGGCTCCGCGAGCGTGCGTGCCCGGGAAAAAGGCCTCCTTGCAGGCGTGAGAGTTTAATAATAGCGGGCCGGCTCCGCGAGCGTGCGTGCCCGGGAAAAAGGCCTCCTTGCAGGCGTGAGAGTTCAATAATAGCGGGCCGGCCCGGCGAGCGTGCGTGCCCGGGAAAAAGGCCTCCTTGCAGGCGTGAGAGTTTAATAATAGCGGGCCGGCCCGGCGAGCGTGCGTGCCCGGGAAAAAGGCCTCTTGGCCGGCGTGAGAGTTTAATAATAGCGGGCCGGCCCCGCGAGCGTGCGTGCCCGGGAAAAAGGCCTCCTTGCAGGGGTGAGAGTTTAATAATAGCGGGCCGGCCCGGCGAGCGTGCGTGCCCGGGAAAAAGGCCTCTTGGCCGGCGTGGGAGATTGAAAAAATTCCCCCATTCATTTTCAATGGCGGGGGTACCAGGGGTAGAGCTGGGGGTACCAGGGGTAAAGAGCGGGCCGGCCCGGCGTGCGAGTTTGGCCGGAAAAGAGGCCTCTTGGTCGGATTGGGAGATTGAAAAAATTCCCCCATTCATTTTCAATGGCGGGGGTACCAGGGGTAGAGCTGGGGGTACCAGGGGTAAAGAGCGGGCCGGCCCGGCGTGCGAGTTTGGCCGGAAAAGAGGCCTCTTGGTCGGATTGGGAGATTGAAAAAATTCCCCCATTCATTTTCAATGGCGGGGGTACCAGGGGTAGAGCTGGGGGTACCAGGGGTAAAGAGCGGGCCGGCCCGGCGTGCGAGTGTGGCCGGGAAAGAGCCCTCCTGGCCGGCCTGGGAGATTGAAAAAAATTCCCCCATTCATTTTCAATGGCGGGGGTACCAGGGGTAAAGAGCGGGCCGGCCCAGCGTGCGAGTTTGGCCGGGAAAGGGGCCTCCTGGCCGGCCTGGGGGATTAAAAAAATTCCCCCATTCATTTTCAATGGCGGGGGTACCAGGGGTAGCAGTACCGATTTTGGTCGTTAGGGGCGCTGTAGTAGGTAAACCAGATATGCGGAGTTAGGGGGTCAAGAAGGCGAAAGGCTTAGAAAGTGACCGTTCACCAAAATACTTTCCGAAACGTATATAGGGGGGCATGTGTCGGACGAGTCACCATGCTTTCTCGATGCTGGAGGTACCAGGGGCACAAAGTTGGCCGGGAAAGATGCCTCTTAGGCGGATTGAAAGCATGAGAAAATGCCCCCCATTCATTTTCAATGGCGGAGAGCGGGCCGGCCCCGCAGCCGAGTGTGGCCGGCGGAGAGGCGTCTCGGTCGGATGAATGAAGCGTGGAGCCGGCCTCTGACGGCGGAGCTCCGCACTTTCGAATATTTTCTATCTCCCCCTCCGGGCGGTCGACGGCAGTTGGGAAGGCCGCCCGAGAGGCGCCCGGGGCGGATACCTCGGGCGAAAAGCCGGCCTCTGACGGCGGAGCTCCGCACTTTCGAATATTTTCTATTTCCCCCTCCGGGCGGTCGACGGCAGTTGGGAAGGCCGCCCGAGAGGCGCCCGGGGCGGATACCTCGGGCGAAAAGCCGGCCTCTGACGGCGGAGCTCCGCACTTTCGAATATTTTCTATCTCCCCCTCCGGGCGGCCGACGGCAGTTGGGAAGGCCGCCCGAGAGGCGCCCGGGGCGGATACCTCGGGCGAAAAGCCGGCCTCTGACGGCGGAGCTCCGCACTTTCGAATATTTTCTATTTCCCCCTCCGGGCGGCCGACGGCAGTTGGGAAGGCCGCCCGAGAGGCGCCCGGGGCGGATACCTCGGGCGAAAAGCCGGCCTCTGACGGCGGAGCTCCGCACTTTCGAATATTTTCTATTTCCCCCTCCGGGCGGCCGACGGCAGTTGGGAAGGCCGCCCGAGAGGCGCCCGGGGCGGATACCTCGGGCGAAAAGCCGGCCTCTGACGGCGGAGCTCCGCACTTTCGAATATTTTCTATTTCCCCCTCCGGGCGGCCGACGGCAGTTGGGAAGGCCGCCCGAGAGGCGCCCGGGGCGGATACCTCGGGCGAAAAGCCGGCCTCTGACGGCGGAGCTCCGCACTTTCGAATATTTTCTATTTCCCCCTCCGGGCGGCCGACGGCAGTTGGGAAGGCCGCCCGAGAGGCGCCCCGGGGCGGATACCTCGGGCGAAAAGCCGGCCTCTGACGGCGGAGCTCCGCACTTTCGAATATTTTCAATTTCCCCCTCCGGGCGGCCGACGGCAGTTGGGAAGGTCGCCCGAGAGGCGCCCCGGGGCGGATACCCCGGGCGAAAAGCCGGCCTCTGACGGCGGAGCTCCGCACTTTCGAATATTTTCTATTTCCCCCTCCGGGCGGCTGACGGCAGGTGGGAAGGCCGCCCATTCATTTTCAATGGCGGAGGTACCAGGGGTGCCGCTGAGGGTACCAGGGGTGCCGCTGAGGGTACCAGGGGTGCAGCTGAGGGTACCAGGGGTGCCGCTGAGGGTACCAGGGGTGCCGCTGAGGGTACCAGGGGTACGGCTGAGGGTACCAGGGGTGCCGCTGAGGGTACCAGGGGTGCCGCTGAGGGTACCAGGGGTGCCGCTGAGGGTACCAGGGGTGCCGCTGAGGGTACCAGGGGTTCGGCTGAGGGTACCAGGGGTACGGCTGAGGGTACCAGGGGTGCCGCTGAGGGTACCAGGGGTGCCGCTGAGGGTACCAGGGGGTGCCGCTGAGGGTACCAGGGGTGCGGCTGAGGGTACCAGGGGTAAGGCTGAGGGTACCAGGGGTGCCGCTGAGGGTACCAGGGGTGCGGCTGAGGGTACCAGGGGTAAGGCTGAGGGTACCAGGGGTAAGGCTGAGGGTACCAGGGGTAAGGCTGAGGGTACCAGGGGTACGGCTGGAGGTACCAGGGGTAAGGCTGGAGGTACCAGGGGTAAGGCTGGAGGTACCAGGGGTAAGGCTGGAGGTACCAGGGGTAAGGCTGGAGGTACCAGGGGTTAGGCTGGAGGTACCAGGGGTAAGGCTGGGGGTACCAGGGGTAAGGCTGAGGGTACCAGGGGCGAAGCTGGCTGGGGGTACCAGGGGTTGGGCTGAGGGTACCAGGGGTTGGGCTGAGGGTACCAGGGGTAAGGCTGAGGGTACCAGGGGCGAAGCTGGCTGGGGGTACCAGGGGTGTTGCTGAGGGTACCAGGGGGTGCCGCTGAGGGTACCAGGGGTTAGGCTGGGGGTACCAGGGGTTGAGCTGAGGGTACCAGGGGTAAGGCTGAGGGTACCAGGGGTGTTGCTGGGGGTACCAGGGGTCGCCATTCATTTTCAATGGGGGAGGTACCAGGGGTAGGGCTGGGGGTACCAGGGGTAAAGAGCGGACCGGCTCGCCGGCCGAGCGTGGCCGAAAAAGAGGCCTCCTGGCCGGATTGAGAAATTAAAAAAATTCCCCCATTCATTTTCAATGGCGGGGGTACCAGGGGTATGCAGTACCGATTTTGGTCGTTAGGGGCGCTGTAGTAGGTAAACCAGATATGGGGAGTTAGGGGGTCAAGAAGGCTAAAAGGCTTAGAAAGTGAGCGTTCACCAAAATACTTTCCGAAACGTATATAGGTGAGCATGTTTTGAATGGGTGACCTCCAGGGCGACACAGGGGAGGCCCCTAAGAGTATAATCAGACCATCGTGAGGGTGTTTCCAGCCACCCAAAAGCACTGGAACGGCCTCTGACGGCGGAGCTCCGCACTATCGAATATTTTCTATTTCCCCCTCCAGGCGGTCGACGGCAGTTGGGAAGGCCGCCCGAGAGGCGCCCGGGGCGGATACCCCGTGC
Organism: Hippocampus guttulatus; assembly: GCF_054856545.1. Lineage (NCBI taxonomy): Eukaryota > Metazoa > Chordata > Actinopteri > Syngnathiformes > Syngnathidae > Hippocampus > Hippocampus guttulatus. The sequence goes on along the minus strand of NW_028233798.1, from coordinate 3,310 downwards.
GAAAACCCGGCCTCTGACGGCGGAGCTCCGCACTTTCGAATATTTTCTGTTTCCCCCTCCGGGCGGTCGACGGCAGTTGGGAAGGCCGCCCGAGAGGCGCCCGGGGCGGATACCCCGTGCGAAAACCCGGCCTCTGACGGCGGAGCTCCGCACTTTCGAATATTTTCTGTTTCCCCCTCCGGGCGGTCGACGGCAGTTGGGAAGGCCGCCCGAGAGGCGCCCGGGGCGGATACCCCGTGCGAAAACCCGGCCTCTGACGGCGGAGCTCCGCACTTTCGAATATTTTCTGTTTCCCCCTCCGGGCGGTCGACGGCAGTTGGGAAGGCCGCCCGAGAGGCGCCCGGGGCGGATACCCCGTGCGAAAACCCGGCCTCTGACGGCGGAGCTCCGCACTTTCGAATATTTTCTGTTTCCCCCTCCGGGCGGTCGACGGCAGTTGGGAAGGCCGCCCGAGAGGCGCCCGGGGCGGATACCCCGTGCGAAAACCCGGCCTCTGACGGCGGAGCTCCGCACTTTCGAACATTTTCTGTTTCCCCCTCCGGGCGGTCGACGGCAGTTGGGAAGGCCGCCCGAGAGGCGCCCGGGGCGGATACCCCGTGCGAAAACCCGGCCTCTGACGGCGGAGCTCCGCACTTTCGAACATTTTCTGTTTCCCCCTCCGGGCGGTCGACGGCAGTTGGGAAGGCCGCCCGAGAGGCGCCCGGGGCGGATACCCCGTGCGAAAACCCGGCCTCTGACGGCGGAGCTCCGCACTTTCGAATATTTTCTGTTTCCCCCTCCGGGCGGTCGACGGCAGTTGGGAAGGCCGCC
>NW_028233797.1:17500-28377 GCF_054856545.1 Hippocampus guttulatus | reverse complement strand
AGTGCGCGGCGCGGCCCGGAAAAACTTGGAGTTTGCAGCGCCGGAAGAGGCCGGCGAGGAGGCCGAGTGCGGCCGGGAGGGGGGCCTCTCGGTCGGATTGAAAACTTGGAGTTTGCAGCGCCGGAAGGGGCCGGCGAGGAGGCCGAGTGCGGCCGGGAGGGAGGCCTCTCGGTCGGATTGAAGAGTGCGCGGCGCGGCCCGCGGAGGTCATCTTGAGCACCGGAGGAGAGGGCCGGCGACGTGGCGAAGCGTGGCCGGCGGAGAGGCGTCTTGGTCGGATGAATGGAGCGTGGGGCGCGGCCCGCGGAGGTCATCTTGAGCACCATAGGAGGGGGCCGGCGACGAGGCGAAGCGTGGCCGGCGGAGGGGCCCCTCGGCCGGATTGGGAGAATGAGAAAATTCCCCATATTTTTCCTCCGCGGCGGAGGTACCAGGGGTCGGCCCGCCCGGAAGGAGAGGGCCGGCGAGGAGGCCGAGTGCGGCCGGGAGGGAGGCCTCTCGGTCGGATTGAAGAGTGCGCGGCGCGGCCCGCGGAGGTCATCTTGAGCACCGGAGGAGAGGGCCGGCGACGTGGCGAAGCGTGGCCGGCGGAGAGGCGTCTTGGTCGGATGAATGGAGCGTGGGGCGCGGCCCGCGGAGGTCATCTTGAGCACCGGAGGAGAGGGCCGGCGACGTGGCGAAGCGTGGCCGGCGGAGGGGCCCCTCGGCCGGATTGGGAGAATGAGAAAATTCCCCATATTTTTCCTCCGCGGCGGAGGTACCAGGGGTCGGCCCGCCCGGAAGGAGAGGGCCGGCGAGGAGGCCGAGTGCGGCCGGGAGGGAGGCCTCTCGGTCGGATTGAAAACTTGGAGTTTGCAGCGCCGGAAGGGGCCGGCGAGGAGGCCGAGTGCGGCCGGGAGGGAGGCCTCTCGGTCGGATTGAAGAGTGCGCGGCGCGGCCCGCGGAGGTCATCTTGAGCACCGGAGGAGAGGGCCGGCGACGTGGCGAAGCGTGGCCGGCGGAGAGGCGTCTTGGTCGGATGAATGGAGCGTGGGGCGCGGCCCGCGGAGGTCATCTTGAGCACCATAGGAGGGGGCCGGCGACGAGGCGAAGCGTGGCCGGCGGAGGGGCCCCTCGGCCGGATTGGGAGAATGAGAAAATTCCCCATATTTTTCCTCCGCGGCGGAGGTACCAGGGGTCGGCCCGCCCGGAAGGAGAGGGCCGGCGAGGAGGCCGAGTGCGGCCGGGAGGGAGGCCTCTCGGTCGGATTGAAAACTTGGAGTTTGCAGCGCCGGAAGGGGCCGGCGAGGAGGCCGAGTGCGGCCGGGAAAGAGGCCACTCGGTCGGATTGAAAACTTGGAGTTTGCAAGCCGGAAGGGGCCGGCGAGGAGGCCGAGTGCGGCCGGGAAAGAGGCCACTCGGTCGGATTGAAAACTTGGAGTTTGCAAGCCGGAAGGGGCCGGCGAGGAGGCCGAGTGCGGCCGGGAAAGAGGCCACTCGGTCGGATTGAAAACTTGGAGTTTGCAGCGCCGGAAGGGGCCGGCGAGGAGGCCGAGTGCGGCCGGGAAAGAGGCCACTCGGTCGGATTGGGAGTTTGAAAAAATTCCCCCATTCATTTTCAATGGCGGAGGTACCAGGGGCAAGGCTGGGGGTACCAGGGGCGAAGCTGGCTGGGGGTACCAGGGGTAAGGCTGAGGGTACCAGGGGTGCCGCTGGGGGTACCAGGGGTAAGGCTGAGGGTACCAGGGGTGCCGCTGAGGGTACCAGGGGTGCCGCTGGGGGTACCAGGGGTGCCGCTGAGGGTACCAGGGGTGCCGCTGAGGGTACCAGGGGTAGGGCTGGAGGTACCAGGGGTGCCGCTGGGGGTACCAGGGGTAAGGCTGAGGGTACCAGGGGTGCCGCTGGGGGTACCAGGGGTAAGGCTGAGGGTACCAGGGGTGCCGCTGGGGGTACCAGGGGTAAGGCTGAGGGTACCAGGGGTGCCGCTGGGGGTACCAGGGGTGCCGCTGAGGGTACCAGGGGTAGGGCTGGAGGTACCAGGGGTGCCGCTGAGGGTACCAGGGGTAAAGAGCGGGCCGGCCCGGCGGGCGAGTGTGGCCGGAAAAGGGGCCTCTTGGTCGGATTGGGAGTTTGAAAAAATTCCCCCATTCATTTTCAATGGCGGGGGTACCAGGGGTAGAGCTGGGGGTACCAGGGGTAAAGAGCGGGCCGGCCCGGCGTGCGAGTTTGGCCGGAAAAGGGGCCTCTTGGTCGTATTGGGAGTTTGAAAAAATTCCCCCATTCATTTTCAATGGCGGAGGTACCAGGGGCAAGGCTGGGGGTACCAGGGGCGAAGCTGGCTGGGGGTACCAGGGGTAAGGCTGAGGGTACCAGGGGTGCAGCTGAGGGTACCAGGGGTAAGGTTGAGGGTACCAGGGGTGTTGCTGGGGGTACCAGGGGTCACCATTCATTTTCAATGGGGGAGGTACCAGGGGCAAGGCTGGGGGTACCAGGGGTGTTGCTGGGGGTACCAGGGGTAAAGAGCGGGCCGGCCCGGCGGGCGAGTGTGGCCGGAAAAGGGGCCTCTTGCTCGGATTGGGAGTTTGAAAAAATTCCCCCATTCATTTTCAATGGCAGATGTACCAGGGGTCGGTGTCCGCCAGACGGCGGTGTGGTAGGCAAAAGGCGGGCCGGCTCGGCGAGCGTGCGTGCCCGGGAAAAAGGCCTCTTGGCCGGCGTGAGAGTTTAATAATAGCGGGCCGGCTCATCGAGCGTGCGTGCCCGGGAAAAGGGCCTCTTGGCCGGCGTGAGAGTTTAATAATAGCGGGCCGGCCCGGCGAGCGTGCGTGCCCGGGAAAAAGGCCTCCTTGCAGGCGTGAGCGTTTAATAATAGCGGGCCGGCCCGGCGAGCGTGCGTGCCCGGGAAAAAGGCCTCCTTGCAGGCGTGAGAGTTTAATAATAGCGGGCCGGCCCGGCGAGCGTGCGTGCCCGGGAAAAAGGCCTCCTTGCAGGCGTGAGAGTTTAATAATAGCGGGCCGGCTCGGCGAGCGTGCGTGCACGGGAAAAAGGCCTCTTGGCCGGCGTGAGAGTTTAATAATAGCGGGCCGGCCCGGCGAGCGTGCGTGCCCGGGAAAAAGGCCTCCTTGCAGGCGTGAGAGTTTAATAATAGCGGGCCGGCTCATCGAGCGTGCGTGCCCGGGAAAAGGGCCTCCTTGCAGGCGTGAGAGTTTAATAATAGCGGGCCGGCTCTGCGAGCGTGCGTGCCCGGGAAAAGGGCCTCTTGGCCGGCCTGAGCGTTTAATAATAGCGGGCCGGCTCATCGAGCGTGCGTGCCCGGGAAAAGGGCCTCTTGGCCGGCCTGAGCGTTTAATAATAGCGGGCCGGCCCCGCGAGCGTGCGTGCCCGGGAAAAAGGCCTCCTTGCAGGCGTGAGAGTTTAATAATAGCGGGCCGGCTCATCGAGCGTGCGTGCCCGGGAAAAGGGCCTCCTTGCAGGCGTGAGAGTTTAATAATAGCGGGCCGGCCCGGCGAGCGTGCGTGCCCGGGAAAAAGGCCTCTTGGCCGGCTTGGGGGATTGAAAAAAAATCCCCCATTCATTTTCAACGGGAGGGGTCGGCGGTACCGCTTGGTGTCCGCCAGACGGCGGTGTGGTAGGCAAATGGCGGGCCTGCACGGCGAGCGTGCGTGCCCGGGAAAAAGGCCTCCTTGCAGGCGTGAGAGTTTAATAATAGCGGGCCGGCCCGGAGAGCGTGCGTGCCCGGGAAAAAGGCCTCTTGGCCGGCGTGAGAGTTTAATAATAGCGGGCCGGCCCGGCGAGCGTGCGTGCCCGGGAAAAAGGCCTCCTTGCAGGCGTAAGAGTTTAATAATAGCGGGCCGGCTCATCGAGCGTGCGTGCCCGGGAAAAAGGCCTCTTGGCCGGCGTGAGAGTTTAATAATAGCGGGCCGGCCCGGCGAGCGTGCGTGCCCGGGAAAAAGGCCTCCTTGCAGGCGTGAGCGTTTAATAATAGCGGGCCGGCTCATCGAGCGTGCGTGCCCGGGAAAAGGGCCTCTTGGCCGGCGTGAGAGTTTAATAATAGCGGGCCGGCTCATCGAGCGTGCGTGCCCGGGAAAAGGGCCTCTTGGCCGGCCTGAGCGTTTAATAATAGCGGGCCGGCCCGGCGAGCGTGCGTGCCCGGGAAAAAGGCCTCTTGGCCGGCTTGGGGGATTGAAAAAAAATCCCCCATTCATTTTCAACGGGAGGGGTCGGCGGTACCGCTTGGTGTCCGCCAGACGGCGGTGTGGTAGGCAAATGGCGGGCCTGCACGGCGAGCGTGCGTGCCCGGGAAAAAGGCCTCCTGGCCGGCGTGAGAGTTTAATAATAGCGGGCCGGCTCTGCGAGCGTGCGTGCCCGGGAAAAAGGCCTCCTTGCAGGCGTGAGAGTTTAATAATAGCGGGCCGGCTCGGCGAGCGTGCGTGCCCGGGAAAAAGGCCTCCTTGCAGGCGTAAGAGTTTAATAATAGCGGGCCGGCTCATCGAGCGTGCGTGCCCGGGAAAAAGGCCTCTTGGCCGGCGTGAGAGTTTAATAATAGCGGGCCGGCCCGGCGAGCGTGCGTGCCCGGGAAAAAGGCCTCCTTGCAGGCGTGAGCGTTTAATAATAGCGGGCCGGCTCATCGAGCGTGCGTGCCCGGGAAAAGGGCCTCTTGGCCGGCGTGAGAGTTTAATAATAGCGGGCCGGCTCATCGAGCGTGCGTGCCCGGGAAAAAGGCCTCTTGGCCGGCTTGGGGGATTGTAAAAAAAAATCCCCCATTCATTTTCAACGGGAGGGGTCGGCGGTACCGCGTGGTGTCCGCCAGACGGCGGTGTGGTAGGCAAATGGCGGGCCTGCACGGCGAGCGTGCGTGCCCGGGAAAAATGCCTCCTGGCCGGCGTGAGAGTTTAATAATAGCGGGCCGGCTCATCGAGCGTGCGTGCCCGGGAAAAAGGCCTCCTTGCAGGCGTGAGAGTTTAATAATAGCGGGCCGGCTCGGCGAGCGTGCGTGCCCGGGAAAAAGGCCTCCTTGCAGGCGTAAGAGTTTAATAATAGCGGGCCGGCTCATCGAGCGTGCGTGCCCGGGAAAAAGGCCTCTTGGCCGGCTTGGGGGATTGAAAAAAAATCCCCCATTCATTTTCAACGGGAGGGGTCGGCGGTACCGCTTGGTGTCCGCCAGACGGCGGTGTGGTAGGCAAATGGCGGGCGTGCACGGCGAGCGTGCGTGCCCGGGAAAAATGCCTCCTGGCCGGCGTGAGAGTTTAATAATAGCGGGCCGGCTCGGCGAGCGTGCGTGCCCGGGAAAAAGGCCTCTTGGCCGGCGTGAGAGTTTAATAATAGCGGGCCGGCTCGGCGAGCGTGCGTGCCCGGGAAAAGGGCCTCTTGGCCGGCGTGAGAGTTTAATAATAGCGGGCCGGCTCAGCGAGCGTGCGTGCCCGGGAAAAAGGCCTCCTTGCAGGCGTGAGAGTTTAATAATAGCGGGCCGGCTCATCGAGCGTGCGTGCCCGGGAAAAGGGCCTCTTGGCCGGCGTGAGAGTTTAATAATAGCGGGCCTGAGAGTTTAATAATAGCGGGCCGGCTCGGCGAGCGTGCGTGCCCGGGAAAAGGGCCTCTTGGCCGGCGTGAGAGTTTAATAATAGCGGGCCGGCTCATCGAGCGTGCGTGCCCGGGAAAAGGGCCTCTTGGCCGGCGTGAGAGTTTAATAATAGCGGGCCGGCCCGGCGAGCGTGCGTGCCCGGGAAAAAGGCCTCCTTGCAGGCGTGAGAGTTTAATAATAGCGGGCCGGCCCGGCGAGCGTGCGTGCCCGGGAAAAAGGCCTCCTTGCAGGCGTGAGAGTTTAATAATAGCGGGCCGGCTCCGCGAGCGTGCGTGGCCGGGAAAAAGGGCCTCTTGGCCGGCGTGAGAGTTTAATAATAGCGGGCCGGCTCGGCGAGCGTGCGTGCCCGGGAAAAGGGCCTCCTTGCAGGCGTGAGAGTTTAATAATAGCGGGCCGGCCCGGCGAGCGTGCGTGCCCGGGAAAAAGGCCTCCTTGCAGGCGTGAGAGTTTAATAATAGCGGGCCGGCTCATCGAGCGTGCGTGCCCGGGAAAAGGGCCTCTTGGCCGGCGTGAGAGTTTAATAATAGCGGGCCTGAGAGTTTAATAATAGCGGGCCGGCTCGGCGAGCGTGCGTGCCCGGGAAAAGGGCCTCTTGGCCGGCGTGAGAGTTTAATAATAGCGGGCCGGCCCGGCGAGCGTGCGTGCCCGGGAAAAAGGCCTCCTTGCAGGCGTGAGCGTTTAATAATAGCGGGCCGGCCCGGCGAGCGTGCGTGCCCGGGAAAAAGGCCTCCTTGCAGGCGTGAGCGTTTAATAATAGCGGGCCGGCCCGGCGAGCGTGCGTGCCCGGGAAAAAGGCCTCCTTGCAGGCGTGAGAGTTTAATAATAGCGGGCCGGCCCGGCGAGCGTGCGTGCCCGGGAAAAAGGCCTCCTTGCAGGCGTGAGAGTTTAATAATAGCGGGCCGGCTCCGCGAGCGTGCGTGGCCGGGAAAAAGGGCCTCTTGGCCGGCGTGAGAGTTTAATAATAGCGGGCCGGCTCATCGAGCGTGCGTGCCCGGGAAAAGGGCCTCTTGGCCGGCGTGAGAGTTTAATAATAGCGGGCCGGCTCATCGAGCGTGCGTGCCCGGGAAAAAGGCCTCCTTGCAGGCGTGAGAGTTTAATAATAGCGGGCCGGCCCGGCGAGCGTGCGTGCCCGGGAAAAAGGCCTCCTTGCAGGCGTGAGAGTTTAATAATAGCGGGCCGGCCCGGCGAGCGTGCGTGCCCGGGAAAAAGGCCTCCTTGCAGGCGTGAGAGTTTAATAATAGCGGGCCGGCTCCGCGAGCGTGCGTGCCCGGGAAAAAGGCCTCCTTGCAGGCGTGAGAGTTCAATAATAGCGGGCCGGCCCGGCGAGCGTGCGTGCCCGGGAAAAAGGCCTCCTTGCAGGCGTGAGAGTTTAATAATAGCGGGCCGGCCCGGCGAGCGTGCGTGCCCGGGAAAAAGGCCTCTTGGCCGGCGTGAGAGTTTAATAATAGCGGGCCGGCCCCGCGAGCGTGCGTGCCCGGGAAAAAGGCCTCCTTGCAGGGGTGAGAGTTTAATAATAGCGGGCCGGCCCGGCGAGCGTGCGTGCCCGGGAAAAAGGCCTCTTGGCCGGCGTGGGAGATTGAAAAAATTCCCCCATTCATTTTCAATGGCGGGGGTACCAGGGGTAGAGCTGGGGGTACCAGGGGTAAAGAGCGGGCCGGCCCGGCGTGCGAGTTTGGCCGGAAAAGAGGCCTCTTGGTCGGATTGGGAGATTGAAAAAATTCCCCCATTCATTTTCAATGGCGGGGGTACCAGGGGTAGAGCTGGGGGTACCAGGGGTAAAGAGCGGGCCGGCCCGGCGTGCGAGTTTGGCCGGAAAAGAGGCCTCTTGGTCGGATTGGGAGATTGAAAAAATTCCCCCATTCATTTTCAATGGCGGGGGTACCAGGGGTAGAGCTGGGGGTACCAGGGGTAAAGAGCGGGCCGGCCCGGCGTGCGAGTTTGGCCGGAAAAGAGGCCTCTTGGTCGGATTGGGAGATTGAAAAAATTCCCCCATTCATTTTCAATGGCGGGGGTACCAGGGGTAAAGAGCGGGCCGGCCCAGCGTGCGAGTTTGGCCGGGAAAGGGGCCTCCTGGCCGGCCTGGGGGATTAAAAAAATTCCCCCATTCATTTTCAATGGCGGGGGTACCAGGGGTAGCAGTACCGATTTTGGTCGTTAGGGGCGCTGTAGTAGGTAAACCAGATATGCGGAGTTAGGGGGTCAAGAAGGCGAAAGGCTTAGAAAGTGACCGTTCACCAAAATACTTTCCGAAACGTATATAGGGGGGCATGTGTCGGACGAGTCACCATGCTTTCTCGATGCTGGAGGTACCAGGGGCACAAAGTTGGCCGGGAAAGATGCCTCTTAGGCGGATTGAAAGCATGAGAAAATGCCCCCCATTCATTTTCAATGGCGGAGAGCGGGCCGGCCCCGCAGCCGAGTGTGGCCGGCGGAGAGGCGTCTCGGTCGGATGAATGAAGCGTGGAGCCGGCCTCTGACGGCGGAGCTCCGCACTTTCGAATATTTTCTATCTCCCCCTCCGGGCGGTCGACGGCAGTTGGGAAGGCCGCCCGAGAGGCGCCCGGGGCGGATACCTCGGGCGAAAAGCCGGCCTCTGACGGCGGAGCTCCGCACTTTCGAATATTTTCTATTTCCCCCTCCGGGCGGTCGACGGCAGTTGGGAAGGCCGCCCGAGAGGCGCCCGGGGCGGATACCTCGGGCGAAAAGCCGGCCTCTGACGGCGGAGCTCCGCACTTTCGAATATTTTCTATTTCCCCCTCCGGGCGGCCGACGGCAGTTGGGAAGGCCGCCCGAGAGGCGCCCGGGGCGGATACCTCGGGCGAAAAGCCGGCCTCTGACGGCGGAGCTCCGCACTTTCGAATATTTTCTATTTCCCCCTCCGGGCGGCCGACGGCAGTTGGGAAGGCCGCCCGAGAGGCGCCCGGGGCGGATACCTCGGGCGAAAAGCCGGCCTCTGACGGCGGAGCTCCGCACTTTCGAATATTTTCTATTTCCCCCTCCGGGCGGCCGACGGCAGTTGGGAAGGCCGCCCGAGAGGCGCCCGGGGCGGATACCTCGGGCGAAAAGCCGGCCTCTGACGGCGGAGCTCCGCACTTTCGAATATTTTCTATTTCCCCCTCCGGGCGGCCGACGGCAGTTGGGAAGGCCGCCCGAGAGGCGCCCCGGGGCGGATACCTCGGGCGAAAAGCCGGCCTCTGACGGCGGAGCTCCGCACTTTCGAATATTTTCTATTTCCCCCTCCGGGCGGTCGACGGCAGTTGGGAAGGCCGCCCGAGAGGCGCCCGGGGCGGATACCTCGGGCGAAAAGCCGGCCTCTGACGGCGGAGCTCCGCACTTTCGAATATTTTCTATCTCCCCCTCCGGGCGGCCGACGGCAGTTGGGAAGGCCGCCCGAGAGGCGCCCGGGGCGGATACCTCGGGCGAAAAGCCGGCCTCTGACGGCGGAGCTCCGCACTTTCGAATATTTTCTATTTCCCCCTCCGGGCGGCCGACGGCAGTTGGGAAGGCCGCCCGAGAGGCGCCCGGGGCGGATACCTCGGGCGAAAAGCCGGCCTCTGACGGCGGAGCTCCGCACTTTCGAATATTTTCTATTTCCCCCTCCGGGCGGCCGACGGCAGTTGGGAAGGCCGCCCGAGAGGCGCCCGGGGCGGATACCTCGGGCGAAAAGCCGGCCTCTGACGGCGGAGCTCCGCACTTTCGAATATTTTCTATTTCCCCCTCCGGGCGGCCGACGGCAGTTGGGAAGGCCGCCCGAGAGGCGCCCGGGGCGGATACCTCGGGCGAAAAGCCGGCCTCTGACGGCGGAGCTCCGCACTTTCGAATATTTTCTATTTCCCCCTCCGGGCGGCCGACGGCAGTTGGGAAGGCCGCCCGAGAGGCGCCCCGGGGCGGATACCTCGGGCGAAAAGCCGGCCTCTGACGGCGGAGCTCCGCACTTTCGAATATTTTCTATTTCCCCCTCCGGGCGGCCGACGGCAGTTGGGAAGGTCGCCCGAGAGGCGCCCCGGGGCGGATACCCCGGGCGAAAAGCCGGCCTCTGACGGCGGAGCTCCGCACTTTCGAATATTTTCTATTTCCCCCTCCGGGCGGCTGACGGCAGGTGGGAAGGCCGCCCATTCATTTTCAATGGCGGAGGTACCAGGGGTGCCGCTGAGGGTACCAGGGGTGCCGCTGAGGGTACCAGGGGTGCAGCTGAGGGTACCAGGGGTGCCGCTGAGGGTACCAGGGGTGCCGCTGAGGGTACCAGGGGTGCCGATGAGGGTACCAGGGGTACGGCTGAGGGTACCAGGGGTGCCGCTGAGGGTACCAGGGGTGCCGCTGAGGGTACCAGGGGTGCCGCTGAGGGTACCAGGGGTTCGGCTGAGGGTACCAGGGGTACGGCTGAGGGTACCAGGGGTGCCGCTGAGGGTACCAGGGGTGCCGCTGAGGGTACCAGGGGTGCGGCTGAGGGTACCAGGGGTAAGGCTGAGGGTACCAGGGGTGCCGCTGAGGGTACCAGGGGTGCGGCTGAGGGTACCAGGGGTAAGGCTGAGGGTACCAGGGGTGCCGCTGAGGGTACCAGGGGTGCGGCTGAGGGTACCAGGGGTAAGGCTGAGGGTACCAGGGGTAAGGCTGAGGGTACCAGGGGTAAGGCTGAGGGTACCAGGGGTACGGCTGGAGGTACCAGGGGTAAGGCTGGAGGTACCAGGGGTAAGGCTGGAGGTACCAGGGGTAAGGCTGGAGGTACCAGGGGTTAGGCTGGAGGTACCAGGGGTAAGGCTGGGGGTACCAGGGGTAAGGCTGAGGGTACCAGGGGCGAAGCTGGCTGGGGGTACCAGGGGTTGGGCTGAGGGTACCAGGGGTTGGGCTGAGGGTACCAGGGGTAAGGCTGAGGGTACCAGGGGCGAAGCTGGCTGGGGGTACCAGGGGTGTTGCTGAGGGTACCAGGGGTGCCGCTGAGGGTACCAGGGGTTAGGCTGGGGGTACCAGGGGTTGAGCTGAGGGTACCAGGGGTAAGGCTGAGGGTACCAGGGGTGTTGCTGGGGGTACCAGGGGTCGCCATTCATTTTCAATGGGGGAGGTACCAGGGGTAGGGCTGGGGGTACCAGGGGTAAAGAGCGGACCGGCTCGCCGGCCGAGCGTGGCCGAAAAAGAGGCCTCCTGGCCGGATTGAGAAATTAAAAAAATTCCCCCATTCATTTTCAATGGCGGGGGTACCAGGGGTATGCAGTACCGATTTTGGTCGTTAGGGGCGCTGTAGTAGGTAAACCAGATATGGGGAGTTAGGGGGTCAAGAAGGCTAAAAGGCTTAGAAAGTGAGCGTTCACCAAAATACTTT
>NW_028233797.1:5000-7500 GCF_054856545.1 Hippocampus guttulatus | reverse complement strand
GCCTGTACGAGTGTGATGGTGAGGGATGACCTGGTGCCGACCGTGGGCGGAAGAGTGGATGGTGGTGACAAAGAGGGTTCACCCGAAGGTGGCGGACGACAGGGCGTGAAGAGGAAGCGTGAAGTGTGCGACCAGCTATTGAAGAGGGCTACTCGATGCAGCGTGGAAGACAACATGTCACCTAGGCATGTCGGATGGAGGAGTCCGAAAAGGACCGTTGGGGGCATAAAACCGAAAAGGATTGACTTTGCTGGGGGAAGCCCTGGTAAATCCCCAAAGAAATACGTGATCAGGGTCCCCAGGCTCGGTGCAGCATGTCCCTTGTGCGGAATCAATATATGGGGGACAGGCACCCTCAGCAAGCATCTGCTCTCAAGGCATGGCAACAAGTCATTCTTGTTCAAATGCAGGAAATGTGAATGGGCCTCGGTGAACTGCCACTCCGTGGTGTGCCATGTGCCCAAATGCAACAACGTGTCGACCAGTTTGCAAGTTGGGCCTCAATGTGATTGCTGTGGAAGGAAATTCACTACCAACAGAGGCGTATCGCAGCATAAGAGGCACGTACACCCGGCCGTGTGGAATGAACACAGACTGAACGAAGCAAGGAGGAAGGGCGAAGTGAGTGTGGGTTCGAGAGCCTGGACGGAGAACGATTGTGAAATTATCGACAAAATGGTGCGTGGTGCCGGCGACAGAAGGGATACGTTCTCCCAGATCGCTCGGACTCTTGGCGGAGGAGTCACTGTCGGTCAAATCAGGGCCAAATGGGTCCATTTATGCCTGTCTAAGATGGTGGGGGATACCCCTGAACGAACTAAGTGGCCGGGTCTTGAAGGGGGCCCCCTGCAGAGTCCCGATGCGCCTTGGACCCCCCAGGACCTCGTCAGAGGACGCTTTGCGGACAAGATGGCAGAAACGGTGGCCGACCACGGCTGCATGGATGCGGTGATAACACTGTCGAAAGCAATGAATGCAAAGGCAATGGACCTTGGAAGCGATCGTGTTGCCCAGCGAATGTCACCTATTGCACCAAGGACGAAGAGTGTTAGTGGTCGGTCAGATGGTTTAGGTCCAAAGATGCACCGACGCCTAACCTCCAAAGCGAGAAGGATGGGGAGAGTCAACAGATTTAAGTCCCAACAGGATCTCTTTGCCAAGGATCCGGGGATGCTGGCTAAACTAATATTGGATGGGAAAACCGAGGTGAAGTGCGGGATACCCATGAGTGCCCTATTCACGACATTCAGTGGGAGATGGCAGAAAGAAAATGAATACAAGGGCCTGCAAAGGTTCAGGTCGAAAGGGAACATCATCAATGAGGGGCTCTACATGCCCATATTGCCCGGAGAAGTAACGAGTAACCTCTTCAAGATGAAAAACGGCACTGTGCCGGGGCCGGACGGCATTACGAAAAAGGACCTGTTGGTCCGGGATGCAAGTGGTGAAAGCTTGGCGATTGAATATACGAGATGGCTATTGGGAGGTTCCATACCGAAGGGAGTCAAAGAATGCTACACGAGCTTGCTGCCTAAATCCACGAACCCCGATGACCTAGGGGATGTGTCGAACTGGAGGCCGGTGACGATTGGATCCATGCTCCTACGTCTATACTCAAGAATACTATCTATGCGAATGGTTAAAGCATGTCCGATTAACCCCAGGCAAAGGGGGTTTCTAGCGGAAGTCAATGGGTGCGCTGAAAACTTGCTGGTTTTGGACAGGATAATCACGACTTCGAGGTCTCAAGGGAAACCACTGGCAGTGGTGTTCATAGACTTCGCCAAGGCCTTTGACTCCGTCGCGCATGCCCACATCATTGATGTGCTGAGAAGGAGAAAGATGGACCGACACTTCCGAGACATAATCAAGGACAGTTATGTCGACTGCGTAACCCGTCTCAAGTGCGGGAAAGTTGTGTCCGATGCGATCCAGTTGAAGGTGGGCGTGAAACAGGGTGATCCAATGTCCCCATTGCTGTTCAACTTGGCCATGGATCCCTTGATCCAAACGATGGAATGTACAGACTGGGGACTCGGCAGGAATGGGAAGAGGATGGCTGCACTGGCATTTGCTGACGACTTGGTATTGGTGAGCGGATCGAGGCAAGGCATGGACAACCTGTTGGGAATGTTGGAACAATTTTGCGGCAATACTGGATTGAGTATCCAACCCAGAAAATGTCACGGATTCATGTATGAAAATGGGATGATTAACGCATGCAAACCTTGGAAGGTCAATGGCCAAGTGATCAATATGGTTGGTCCAGGTTGCACGGTAAAATACCTAGGGGTTCAGCTCGGCCCGGATAGGGGCATAGTCCCCCCTGACCTCATGGATGAGATGGCAAAATGGCTAATATGTATCAAGAAGGCGGACCTGAAGCCATCGCAAAGGCTCCGGATGCTCAGTACATATACGATACCGAGGATTATCTACAGGGCGGCGCTCGGCAAACTGCCAACAACCTATTTGGCCGAACTGGACAGGCTGATTAGGA
>NW_028233796.1:17500-20000 GCF_054856545.1 Hippocampus guttulatus | reverse complement strand
AGGTCGAAAGGGAACATCATCAATGAGGGGCTCTACATGCCCATATTGCCCGGAGAAGTAACGAGTAACCTCTTCAAGATGAAAAACGGCACTGTGCCGGGGCCGGACGGCATTACGAAAAAGGACCTGTTGGTCCGGGATGCAAGTGGTGAAAGCTTGGCGATTGAATATACGAGATGGCTATTGGGAGGTTCCATACCGAAGGGAGTCAAAGAATGCTACACGAGCTTGCTGCCTAAATCCACGAACCCCGATGACCTAGGGGATGTGTCGAACTGGAGGCCGGTGACGATTGGATCCATGCTCCTACGTCTATACTCAAGAATACTATCTATGCGAATGGTTAAAGCATGTCCGATTAACCCCAGGCAAAGGGGGTTTCTAGCGGAAGTCAATGGGTGCGCTGAAAACTTGCTGGTTTTGGACAGGATAATCACGACTTCGAGGTCTCAAGGGAAACCACTGGCAGTGGTGTTCATAGACTTCGCCAAGGCCTTTGACTCCGTCGCGCATGCCCACATCATTGATGTGCTGAGAAGGAGAAAGATGGACCGACACTTCCGAGACATAATCAAGGACAGTTATGTCGACTGCGTAACCCGTCTCAAGTGCGGGAAAGTTGTGTCCGATGCGATCCAGTTGAAGGTGGGCGTGAAACAGGGTGATCCAATGTCCCCATTGCTGTTCAACTTGGCCATGGATCCCTTGATCCAAACGATGGAATGTACAGACTGGGGACTCGGCAGGAATGGGAAGAGGATGGCTGCACTGGCATTTGCTGACGACTTGGTATTGGTGAGCGGATCGAGGCAAGGCATGGACAACCTGTTGGGAATGTTGGAACAATTTTGCGGCAATACTGGATTGAGTATCCAACCCAGAAAATGTCACGGATTCATGTATGAAAATGGGATGATTAACGCATGCAAACCTTGGAAGGTCAATGGCCAAGTGATCAATATGGTTGGTCCAGGTTGCACGGTAAAATACCTAGGGGTTCAGCTCGGCCCGGATAGGGGCATAGTCCCCCCTGACCTCATGGATGAGATGGCAAAATGGCTAATATGTATCAAGAAGGCGGACCTGAAGCCATCGCAAAGGCTCCGGATGCTCAGTACATATACGATACCGAGGATTATCTACAGGGCGGCGCTCGGCAAACTGCCAACAACCTATTTGGCCGAACTGGACAGGCTGATTAGGAAGGCCCTGAAAGATTGGCTGCACCTGGCCAAGATGACGAACAATGGGCTACTGTACTCCAGGACGCGTGATGGTGGGCTGGGCGTTACCAGATTGGAAAAGTCAGTGCCATGCATAAGGCTAAAATGCATATGGAAGATGTGTTGGAGCGATGACGAATGGACAAGATGCACCGCGAAGGAGATTGTTGGCCTCCCCGAATGGAACGCTCTATGGAAGGCCGCGGGAGGCAAGGCGGAGGATACACCGGTCATTACTGATACGGGGGAATGTGTAAGAGCGGGAGCGACGCCGGTCAAACTCTTGGTGCCTGATTGGAGAAGCGAAGAGAATCGTGCATGGGAGAGCAAGGGCATGCACAGGAAAGGAGTGGCGATGTTCAGGAATGACAAGATAAGCAACTCGTGGCTCCGGGACCCACAAAGCGTGGCGTTTACACAAAAGCAGTTCCTGATGGGAGTGGCGATGAGAGCGGGCATTGCACCGATAAAGGAAGGAGGAATTGGAGGCAAGTTGGCTGTACCGCTGCGGTGCAGAGGATGCTTGGCGAAACATGAATCACTGTCCCACATTCTCGGTCAGTGCGAATTTGTCAAGAGGAACATCATCAAGAGACACAACAAGATTTGTGAGGACCTCCAAAGAGAGATGGTGCGATGGAAATGGGAGGTGTATAGAGAATGGAGATGCCTGGACAACGAGGGCAAACTGAAGGTTCCGGACATCGTGGCGGTGAAGGACGGGAAGGTCTTAATCATCGATGTGACGATTAGATACGAGACGGTGGACTTCCCGTTGGAAGAGGCGGCTGAGGAGAAAGTGGCCAAATACAAGAATGTGGGCAAAACGATCATGCACTCACTGTGTGCGAAAAGCTTTAAAGTGTATGGACTTCCTATTGGAGCAAGGGGCAAATGGCCCTCTTGCAATGACAAGATACTGAAGAACATTGGAATGACGGAGAAACGGCGCTTAACTTTTTCTAAATTTCTGAGCAGGAGAGCACTTTTGTATTCCATGGATGTGCTTGACGGTTTCAACAAACTATAAAAAAAAAAAAAAAAAAAAAAAAAAAAAAAAAAAAAAAAAAAAAAAAAAAAAAAAAAAAAAAAAAAAAAACGAACATATACGCAGGGTTATGTGTATATGTTCGTTACATCAGAAAACAGCGGAGGCTACCAGGGGCGGGTGGCCCTCTGAGAGTTATGGTCAGAACGGGCTGGTTGAGACCATACGGCGGCGACAGAATATGGGAAAAAAAAAAAACGAACATATACGCAGGGTTATGTGTATATGT
>NW_028233796.1:2500-12500 GCF_054856545.1 Hippocampus guttulatus | reverse complement strand
CGGCGGTGTGGTAGGCAAAAGGCGGGCCGGCTCGGCGAGCGTGCGTGCCCGGGAAAAAGGCCTCTTGGCCGGCGTGAGAGTTTAATAATAGCGGGCCGGCTCATCGAGCGTGCGTGCCCGGGAAAAGGGCCTCTTGGCCGGCGTGAGAGTTTAATAATAGCGGGCCGGCCCGGCGAGCGTGCGTGCCCGGGAAAAAGGCCTCCTTGCAGGCGTGAGCGTTTAATAATAGCGGGCCGGCCCGGCGAGCGTGCGTGCCCGGGAAAAAGGCCTCCTTGCAGGCGTGAGAGTTTAATAATAGCGGGCCGGCCCGGCGAGCGTGCGTGCCCGGGAAAAAGGCCTCCTTGCAGGCGTGAGAGTTTAATAATAGCGGGCCGGCTCGGCGAGCGTGCGTGCACGGGAAAAAGGCCTCTTGGCCGGCGTGAGAGTTTAATAATAGCGGGCCGGCCCGGCGAGCGTGCGTGCCCGGGAAAAAGGCCTCCTTGCAGGCGTGAGAGTTTAATAATAGCGGGCCGGCTCATCGAGCGTGCGTGCCCGGGAAAAGGGCCTCCTTGCAGGCGTGAGAGTTTAATAATAGCGGGCCGGCTCTGCGAGCGTGCGTGCCCGGGAAAAGGGCCTCTTGGCCGGCCTGAGCGTTTAATAATAGCGGGCCGGCTCATCGAGCGTGCGTGCCCGGGAAAAGGGCCTCTTGGCCGGCCTGAGCGTTTAATAATAGCGGGCCGGCCCCGCGAGCGTGCGTGCCCGGGAAAAAGGCCTCCTTGCAGGCGTGAGAGTTTAATAATAGCGGGCCGGCTCATCGAGCGTGCGTGCCCGGGAAAAGGGCCTCCTTGCAGGCGTGAGAGTTTAATAATAGCGGGCCGGCTCGGCGAGCGTGCGTGCCCGGGAAAAGGGCCTCTTGGCCGGCGTGAGAGTTTAATAATAGCGGGCCGGCTCATCGAGCGTGCGTGCCCGGGAAAAGGGCCTCCTTGCAGGCGTGAGAGTTTAATAATAGCGGGCCGGCTCTGCGAGCGTGCGTGCCCGGGAAAAGGGCCTCTTGGCCGGCCTGAGCGTTTAATAATAGCGGGCCGGCTCATCGAGCGTGCGTGCCCGGGAAAAGGGCCTCTTGGCCGGCCTGAGCGTTTAATAATAGCGGGCCGGCCCCGCGAGCGTGCGTGCCCGGGAAAAAGGCCTCCTTGCAGGCGTGAGAGTTTAATAATAGCGGGCCGGCTCATCGAGCGTGCGTGCCCGGGAAAAGGGCCTCCTTGCAGGCGTGAGAGTTTAATAATAGCGGGCCGGCTCGGCGAGCGTGCGTGCCCGGGAAAAGGGCCTCTTGGCCGGCGTGAGAGTTTAATAATAGCGGGCCGGCCCCGCGAGCGTGCGTGCCCGGGAAAAAGGCCTCCTTGCAGGCGTGAGCGTTTAATAATAGCGGACCGGCTCTGCGAGCGTGCGTGCCCGGGAAAAGGGCCTCTTGGCCGGCCTGAGCGTTTAATAATAGCGGGCCGGCCCGGCGAGCGTGCGTGCCCGGGAAAAAGGCCTCTTGGCCGGCTTGGGGGATTGAAAAAAAATCCCCCATTCATTTTCAACGGGAGGGGTCGGCGGTACCGCTTGGTGTCCGCCAGACGGCGGTGTGGTAGGCAAATGGCGGGCCTGCACGGCGAGCGTGCGTGCCCGGGAAAAAGGCCTCCTTGCAGGCGTGAGAGTTTAATAATAGCGGGCCGGCCCGGAGAGCGTGCGTGCCCGGGAAAAAGGCCTCTTGGCCGGCGTGAGAGTTTAATAATAGCGGGCCGGCCCGGCGAGCGTGCGTGCCCGGGAAAAAGGCCTCCTTGCAGGCGTAAGAGTTTAATAATAGCGGGCCGGCTCATCGAGCGTGCGTGCCCGGGAAAAAGGCCTCTTGGCCGGCGTGAGAGTTTAATAATAGCGGGCCGGCCCGGCGAGCGTGCGTGCCCGGGAAAAAGGCCTCCTTGCAGGCGTGAGCGTTTAATAATAGCGGGCCGGCTCATCGAGCGTGCGTGCCCGGGAAAAGGGAAAAGGGCCTCTTGGCCGGCGTGAGAGTTTAATAATAGCGGGCCGGCTCATCGAGCGTGCGTGCCCGGGAAAAGGGCCTCTTGGCCGGCCTGAGCGTTTAATAATAGCGGGCCGGCCCGGCGAGCGTGCGTGCCCGGGAAAAAGGCCTCTTGGCCGGCTTGGGGGATTGAAAAAAAATCCCCCATTCATTTTCAACGGGAGGGGTCGGCGGTACCGCTTGGTGTCCGCCAGACGGCGGTGTGGTAGGCAAATGGCGGGCCTGCACGGCGAGCGTGCGTGCCCGGGAAAAAGGCCTCCTGGCCGGCGTGAGAGTTTAATAATAGCGGGCCGGCTCTGCGAGCGTGCGTGCCCGGGAAAAAGGCCTCCTTGCAGGCGTGAGAGTTTAATAATAGCGGGCCGGCTCGGCGAGCGTGCGTGCCCGGGAAAAAGGCCTCCTTGCAGGCGTAAGAGTTTAATAATAGCGGGCCGGCTCATCGAGCGTGCGTGCCCGGGAAAAAGGCCTCTTGGCCGGCGTGAGAGTTTAATAATAGCGGGCCGGCCCGGCGAGCGTGCGTGCCCGGGAAAAAGGCCTCCTTGCAGGCGTGAGCGTTTAATAATAGCGGGCCGGCTCATCGAGCGTGCGTGCCCGGGAAAAGGGCCTCTTGGCCGGCGTGAGAGTTTAATAATAGCGGGCCGGCTCATCGAGCGTGCGTGCCCGGGAAAAAGGCCTCTTGGCCGGCTTGGGGGATTGTAAAAAAAAATCCCCCATTCATTTTCAACGGGAGGGGTCGGCGGTACCGCGTGGTGTCCGCCAGACGGCGGTGTGGTAGGCAAATGGCGGGCCTGCACGGCGAGCGTGCGTGCCCGGGAAAAATGCCTCCTGGCCGGCGTGAGAGTTTAATAATAGCGGGCCGGCTCATCGAGCGTGCGTGCCCGGGAAAAAGGCCTCCTTGCAGGCGTGAGAGTTTAATAATAGCGGGCCGGCTCGGCGAGCGTGCGTGCCCGGGAAAAAGGCCTCCTTGCAGGCGTAAGAGTTTAATAATAGCGGGCCGGCTCATCGAGCGTGCGTGCCCGGGAAAAAGGCCTCTTGGCCGGCTTGGGGGATTGAAAAAAAATCCCCCATTCATTTTCAACGGGAGGGGTCGGCGGTACCGCTTGGTGTCCGCCAGACGGCGGTGTGGTAGGCAAATGGCGGGCGTGCACGGCGAGCGTGCGTGCCCGGGAAAAATGCCTCCTGGCCGGCGTGAGAGTTTAATAATAGCGGGCCGGCTCGGCGAGCGTGCGTGCCCGGGAAAAAGGCCTCTTGGCCGGCGTGAGAGTTTAATAATAGCGGGCCGGCTCGGCGAGCGTGCGTGCCCGGGAAAAGGGCCTCTTGGCCGGCGTGAGAGTTTAATAATAGCGGGCCGGCTCAGCGAGCGTGCGTGCCCGGGAAAAAGGCCTCCTTGCAGGCGTGAGAGTTTAATAATAGCGGGCCGGCTCATCGAGCGTGCGTGCCCGGGAAAAGGGCCTCTTGGCCGGCGTGAGAGTTTAATAATAGCGGGCCTGAGAGTTTAATAATAGCGGGCCGGCTCGGCGAGCGTGCGTGCCCGGGAAAAGGGCCTCTTGGCCGGCGTGAGAGTTTAATAATAGCGGGCCGGCTCATCGAGCGTGCGTGCCCGGGAAAAGGGCCTCTTGGCCGGCGTGAGAGTTTAATAATAGCGGGCCGGCCCGGCGAGCGTGCGTGCCCGGGAAAAAGGCCTCCTTGCAGGCGTGAGAGTTTAATAATAGCGGGCCGGCCCGGCGAGCGTGCGTGCCCGGGAAAAAGGCCTCCTTGCAGGCGTGAGAGTTTAATAATAGCGGGCCGGCTCCGCGAGCGTGCGTGGCCGGGAAAAAGGGCCTCTTGGCCGGCGTGAGAGTTTAATAATAGCGGGCCGGCTCGGCGAGCGTGCGTGCCCGGGAAAAGGGCCTCCTTGCAGGCGTGAGAGTTTAATAATAGCGGGCCGGCCCGGCGAGCGTGCGTGCCCGGGAAAAAGGCCTCCTTGCAGGCGTGAGAGTTTAATAATAGCGGGCCGGCTCATCGAGCGTGCGTGCCCGGGAAAAGGGCCTCTTGGCCGGCGTGAGAGTTTAATAATAGCGGGCCTGAGAGTTTAATAATAGCGGGCCGGCTCGGCGAGCGTGCGTGCCCGGGAAAAGGGCCTCTTGGCCGGCGTGAGAGTTTAATAATAGCGGGCCGGCCCGGCGAGCGTGCGTGCCCGGGAAAAAGGCCTCCTTGCAGGCGTGAGCGTTTAATAATAGCGGGCCGGCCCGGCGAGCGTGCGTGCCCGGGAAAAAGGCCTCCTTGCAGGCGTGAGCGTTTAATAATAGCGGGCCGGCCCGGCGAGCGTGCGTGCCCGGGAAAAAGGCCTCCTTGCAGGCGTGAGAGTTTAATAATAGCGGGCCGGCCCGGCGAGCGTGCGTGCCCGGGAAAAAGGCCTCCTTGCAGGCGTGAGAGTTTAATAATAGCGGGCCGGCTCCGCGAGCGTGCGTGGCCGGGAAAAAGGGCCTCTTGGCCGGCGTGAGAGTTTAATAATAGCGGGCCGGCTCATCGAGCGTGCGTGCCCGGGAAAAGGGCCTCTTGGCCGGCGTGAGAGTTTAATAATAGCGGGCCGGCTCATCGAGCGTGCGTGCCCGGGAAAAAGGCCTCCTTGCAGGCGTGAGAGTTTAATAATAGCGGGCCGGCCCGGCGAGCGTGCGTGCCCGGGAAAAAGGCCTCCTTGCAGGCGTGAGAGTTTAATAATAGCGGGCCGGCCCGGCGAGCGTGCGTGCCCGGGAAAAAGGCCTCCTTGCAGGCGTGAGAGTTTAATAATAGCGGGCCGGCTCCGCGAGCGTGCGTGCCCGGGAAAAAGGCCTCCTTGCAGGCGTGAGAGTTCAATAATAGCGGGCCGGCCCGGCGAGCGTGCGTGCCCGGGAAAAAGGCCTCCTTGCAGGCGTGAGAGTTTAATAATAGCGGGCCGGCCCGGCGAGCGTGCGTGCCCGGGAAAAAGGCCTCTTGGCCGGCGTGAGAGTTTAATAATAGCGGGCCGGCCCCGCGAGCGTGCGTGCCCGGGAAAAAGGCCTCCTTGCAGGGGTGAGAGTTTAATAATAGCGGGCCGGCCCGGCGAGCGTGCGTGCCCGGGAAAAAGGCCTCTTGGCCGGCGTGGGAGATTGAAAAAATTCCCCCATTCATTTTCAATGGCGGGGGTACCAGGGGTAGAGCTGGGGGTACCAGGGGTAAAGAGCGGGCCGGCCCGGCGTGCGAGTTTGGCCGGAAAAGAGGCCTCTTGGTCGGATTGGGAGATTGAAAAAATTCCCCCATTCATTTTCAATGGCGGGGGTACCAGGGGTAGAGCTGGGGGTACCAGGGGTAAAGAGCGGGCCGGCCCGGCGTGCGAGTTTGGCCGGAAAAGAGGCCTCTTGGTCGGATTGGGAGATTGAAAAAATTCCCCCATTCATTTTCAATGGCGGGGGTACCAGGGGTAGAGCTGGGGGTACCAGGGGTAAAGAGCGGGCCGGCCCGGCGTGCGAGTTTGGCCGGAAAAGAGGCCTCTTGGTCGGATTGGGAGATTGAAAAAATTCCCCCATTCATTTTCAATGGCGGGGGTACCAGGGGTAAAGAGCGGGCCGGCCCAGCGTGCGAGTTTGGCCGGGAAAGGGGCCTCCTGGCCGGCCTGGGGGATTAAAAAAATTCCCCCATTCATTTTCAATGGCGGGGGTACCAGGGGTAGCAGTACCGATTTTGGTCGTTAGGGGCGCTGTAGTAGGTAAACCAGATATGCGGAGTTAGGGGGTCAAGAAGGCGAAAGGCTTAGAAAGTGACCGTTCACCAAAATACTTTCCGAAACGTATATAGGGGGGCATGTGTCGGACGAGTCACCATGCTTTCTCGATGCTGGAGGTACCAGGGGCACAAAGTTGGCCGGGAAAGATGCCTCTTAGGCGGATTGAAAGCATGAGAAAATGCCCCCCATTCATTTTCAATGGCGGAGAGCGGGCCGGCCCCGCAGCCGAGTGTGGCCGGCGGAGAGGCGTCTCGGTCGGATGAATGAAGCGTGGAGCCGGCCTCTGACGGCGGAGCTCCGCACTTTCGAATATTTTCTATCTCCCCCTCCGGGCGGTCGACGGCAGTTGGGAAGGCCGCCCGAGAGGCGCCCGGGGCGGATACCTCGGGCGAAAAGCCGGCCTCTGACGGCGGAGCTCCGCACTTTCGAATATTTTCTATTTCCCCCTCCGGGCGGTCGACGGCAGTTGGGAAGGCCGCCCGAGAGGCGCCCGGGGCGGATACCTCGGGCGAAAAGCCGGCCTCTGACGGCGGAGCTCCGCACTTTCGAATATTTTCTATTTCCCCCTCCGGGCGGCCGACGGCAGTTGGGAAGGCCGCCCGAGAGGCGCCCGGGGCGGATACCTCGGGCGAAAAGCCGGCCTCTGACGGCGGAGCTCCGCACTTTCGAATATTTTCTATTTCCCCCTCCGGGCGGCCGACGGCAGTTGGGAAGGCCGCCCGAGAGGCGCCCGGGGCGGATACCTCGGGCGAAAAGCCGGCCTCTGACGGCGGAGCTCCGCACTTTCGAATATTTTCTATTTCCCCCTCCGGGCGGCCGACGGCAGTTGGGAAGGCCGCCCGAGAGGCGCCCGGGGCGGATACCTCGGGCGAAAAGCCGGCCTCTGACGGCGGAGCTCCGCACTTTCGAATATTTTCTATTTCCCCCTCCGGGCGGCCGACGGCAGTTGGGAAGGCCGCCCGAGAGGCGCCCCGGGGCGGATACCTCGGGCGAAAAGCCGGCCTCTGACGGCGGAGCTCCGCACTTTCGAATATTTTCTATTTCCCCCTCCGGGCGGTCGACGGCAGTTGGGAAGGCCGCCCGAGAGGCGCCCGGGGCGGATACCTCGGGCGAAAAGCCGGCCTCTGACGGCGGAGCTCCGCACTTTCGAATATTTTCTATCTCCCCCTCCGGGCGGCCGACGGCAGTTGGGAAGGCCGCCCGAGAGGCGCCCGGGGCGGATACCTCGGGCGAAAAGCCGGCCTCTGACGGCGGAGCTCCGCACTTTCGAATATTTTCTATTTCCCCCTCCGGGCGGCCGACGGCAGTTGGGAAGGCCGCCCGAGAGGCGCCCGGGGCGGATACCTCGGGCGAAAAGCCGGCCTCTGACGGCGGAGCTCCGCACTTTCGAATATTTTCTATTTCCCCCTCCGGGCGGCCGACGGCAGTTGGGAAGGCCGCCCGAGAGGCGCCCGGGGCGGATACCTCGGGCGAAAAGCCGGCCTCTGACGGCGGAGCTCCGCACTTTCGAATATTTTCTATTTCCCCCTCCGGGCGGCCGACGGCAGTTGGGAAGGCCGCCCGAGAGGCGCCCGGGGCGGATACCTCGGGCGAAAAGCCGGCCTCTGACGGCGGAGCTCCGCACTTTCGAATATTTTCTATTTCCCCCTCCGGGCGGCCGACGGCAGTTGGGAAGGCCGCCCGAGAGGCGCCCCGGGGCGGATACCTCGGGCGAAAAGCCGGCCTCTGACGGCGGAGCTCCGCACTTTCGAATATTTTCTATTTCCCCCTCCGGGCGGCCGACGGCAGTTGGGAAGGTCGCCCGAGAGGCGCCCCGGGGCGGATACCCCGGGCGAAAAGCCGGCCTCTGACGGCGGAGCTCCGCACTTTCGAATATTTTCTATTTCCCCCTCCGGGCGGCTGACGGCAGGTGGGAAGGCCGCCCATTCATTTTCAATGGCGGAGGTACCAGGGGTGCCGCTGAGGGTACCAGGGGTGCCGCTGAGGGTACCAGGGGTGCAGCTGAGGGTACCAGGGGTGCCGCTGAGGGTACCAGGGGTGCCGCTGAGGGTACCAGGGGTGCCGATGAGGGTACCAGGGGTACGGCTGAGGGTACCAGGGGTGCCGCTGAGGGTACCAGGGGTGCCGCTGAGGGTACCAGGGGTGCCGCTGAGGGTACCAGGGGTTCGGCTGAGGGTACCAGGGGTACGGCTGAGGGTACCAGGGGTGCCGCTGAGGGTACCAGGGGTGCCGCTGAGGGTACCAGGGGTGCGGCTGAGGGTACCAGGGGTAAGGCTGAGGGTACCAGGGGTGCCGCTGAGGGTACCAGGGGTGCGGCTGAGGGTACCAGGGGTAAGGCTGAGGGTACCAGGGGTGCCGCTGAGGGTACCAGGGGTGCGGCTGAGGGTACCAGGGGTAAGGCTGAGGGTACCAGGGGTAAGGCTGAGGGTACCAGGGGTAAGGCTGAGGGTACCAGGGGTACGGCTGGAGGTACCAGGGGTAAGGCTGGAGGTACCAGGGGTAAGGCTGGAGGTACCAGGGGTAAGGCTGGAGGTACCAGGGGTTAGGCTGGAGGTACCAGGGGTAAGGCTGGGGGTACCAGGGGTAAGGCTGAGGGTACCAGGGGCGAAGCTGGCTGGGGGTACCAGGGGTTGGGCTGAGGGTACCAGGGGTTGGGCTGAGGGTACCAGGGGTAAGGCTGAGGGTACCAGGGGCGAAGCTGGCTGGGGGTACCAGGGGTGTTGCTGAGGGTACCAGGGGTGCCGCTGAGGGTACCAGGGGTTAGGCTGGGGGTACCAGGGGTTGAGCTGAGGGTACCAGGGGTAAGGCTGAGGGTACCAGGGGTGTTGCTGGGGGTACCAGGGGTCGCCATTCATTTTCAATGGGGGAGGTACCAGGGGTAGGGCTGGGGGTACCAGGGGTAAAGAGCGGACCGGCTCGCCGGCCGAGCGTGGCCGAAAAAGAGGCCTCCTGGCCGGATTGAGAAATTAAAAAAATTCCCCCATTCATTTTCAATGGCGGGGGTACCAGGGGTATGCAGTACCGATTTTGGTCGTTAGGGGCGCTGTAGTAGGTAAACCAGATATGGGGAGTTAGGGGGTCAAGAAGGCTAAAAGGCTTAGAAAGTGAGCGTTCACCAAAATACTTTCCGAAACGTATATAGGTGAGCATGTTTTGAATGGGTGACCTCCAGGGCGACACAGGGGAGGCCCCTAAGAGTATAATCAGACCATCGTGAGGGTGTTTCCAGCCACCCAAAAGCACTGGAACGGCCTCTGACGGCGGAGCTCCGCACTATCGAATATTTTCTATTTCCCCCTCCAGGCGGTCGACGGCAGTTGGGAAGGCCGCCCGAGAGGCGCCCGGGGCGGATACCCCGTGCGAAAACCCGGCCTCTGACGGCGGAGCTCCGCACTTTCGAATATTTTCTGTTTCCCCCTCCGGGCGGTCGACGGCAGTTGGGAAGGCCGCCCGAGAGGCGCCCGGGGCGGATACCCCGTGCGAAAACCCGGCCTCTGACGGCGGAGCTCCGCACTTTCGAATATTTTCTGTTTCCCCCTCCGGGCGGTCGACGGCAGTTGGGAAGGCCGCCCGAGAGGCGCCCGTGGCGGATACCCCGTGCGAAAACCCGGCCTCTGACGGCGGAGCTCCGCACTTTCGAACATTTTCTGTTTCCCCCTCCGGGCGGTCGACGGCAGTTGGGAAGGCCGCCCGAGAGGCGCCCGGGGCGGATACCCCGTGCGAAAACCCGGCCTCTGACGGCGGAGCTCCGCACTTTCGAACATTTTCTGTTTCCCCCTCCGGGCGGTCGACGGCAGTTGGGAAGGCCGCCCGAGAGGCGCCCGGGGCGGATACCCCGTGCGAAAACCCGGCCTCTGACGGCGGAGCTCCGCACTTTCGAATATTTTCTGTTTCCCCCTCCGGGCGGTCGACGGCAGTTGGGAAGGCCGCCCGAGAGGCGCCCGGGGCGGATACCCCGTGCGAAAACCCGGCCTCTGACGGCGGAGCTCCGCACTTTCGAATATTTTCTGTTTCCCCCTCCGGGCGGTCGACGGCAGTTGGGAAGGCCGCCCGAGAGGCGCCCGGGGCGGATACCCCGGGCGAAAACCCGGCCTCTGACGGCGGAGCTCCGCACTTTCGAATATGTCCCCCTCCACATCGCACCCATACACAAACTGACCGATATGCAACTTAAGACCCGCCTTCGGAGGGCCCCCACCGGCCCCGGCCCCCGCGCCGGCGCTTGGAGGTTCAGGCTCCTTCGG
>NW_028233795.1:25000-28576 GCF_054856545.1 Hippocampus guttulatus | reverse complement strand
CTGCTTACCAAAAGTGGCCCACTGGGCGGCTCGCATTCCACGCCCGGCTCCACGCCAGCGAGCCGGGCCCCTTACCCATTTAAAGTTTGAGAATAGGTTGAGATCGTTTCGGCCCCAAGGCCTCTAGTCATTGGCTTTACCGGATAAAACTGCTGTTCGAGCGCCAGCTATCCTGAGGGAAACTTCGGAAGGAACCAGCTACTAGATGGTTCGATTAGTCTTTCGCCCCTATACCCAGGTCGGACGACCGATTTGCACGTCAGGACCGCTGCGGGCCTCCACCAGAGTTTCCTCTGGCTTCGCCCTGCCCAGGCATAGTTCACCATCTTTCGGGTCCTATCGCGCGCGCTCATGCTCCACCTCCCCGACGCGGCGGGCGAGGCGGGCCGGTGGTGCGCCCGGAAGATTCGTACCCCGCGGGGCCGGGATCCCACCTCGGCCGGCGCCGCCGCCGGCCCTCACTTTCATTGCGCCGGGTCGGGTTTCGTCTGGCCCTCCGACTCGCGCGCGCGTTAGACTTCTTGGTCCGTGTTTCAAGACGGGTCGGGTGGGCTGCCGACATCGCCGCGGACCCCTAGCGCCCGTCCGAACGTGGGCCGGTCCCCGCCCTGGCGGCGCGGCGCGCCCGGCGCGCACTGGGGTCAGTGCGCGCGCGGAGCGGCCGCGCCGGGAGCGGGGGGCCCCGGCCGTGAACGGAGGACGCAGCGGTACATCCCACGACCCCGGGGGAAGCGGCGAGGTAGGGGCAGAGGAGCGCTGTACAGCGCGGGGGCTGACGCGCGGGGTGACCGGGGGTCGGAACCCCCGGGCCCCGCGCGGGCCGCCCGCGCCACCATCGTCCCAAGCCTTTCCAAGCCAACCCGGAGCCGGTCGCGGCGCACCGCGACGGGGGAAGTGCGCCCGGCCGGGGGGCAGCCGGGACCCCGGGGCGCGCGGGCCGCCGCCCGCCCCCCCTCCGCCAAGGGAGGGGGGGCGGAACGGACGAACCCGCGCGCCGCCAAAGGCCCCGCCGCCGCGCCCTGCCGGGTTGAATCCCCCGCGCGGACTGCGCGGTCCCCACCCGTTTACCTCTCAACGGTTTCACGCCCTGTTGAACTCTCTCTTCAAAGTTCTTTTCAACTTTCCCTTAAGGTACTTGTCCGCTATCGGTCTCGTGCCAGTATTTAGCCTTAGATGGAGTTTACCACCCGCTTTGGGCTGCATTCCCAAACAACCCGACTCCGAGAAGGCCTCGCCCCGGCGCGCCGGGGGCCGCTACCGGCCTCACACCGTCCTCGGGCAGAGCCTCCATCAGAAGGACTCGGGCCCCCACCGGGCGGCGCCGGGCAAAGCGACCTTCTATACGCCACATGTCCCGCGCCCTCCGCCGGGCGGGGATTCGGCGCTGGGCTTCTCCCTCTTCGCTCGCCGCTACTGAGGGAATCCTTGTTAGTTTCTTTTCCTCCGCTTAGTAATATGCTTAAATTCAGCGGGTCGTCTCGTCTGATCTGAGGTCGTAGTCGAACGGGGTTAGAGGCGGGGGCGACGGATCGCCTCCCGTCATCGGGGGTCGGCCGTTAACCCCGCGCCTCGCCGGGCGCACGACTCCTACGCGGCCGCGCGGTGCGTCGCGGCGGACTGCGCGGCGGGGGACGGATCCTCCATCGGCAGCCGCCGCGGGCCCCTGCGGCCGCGCGGTGGTCGGGCCCGTCGAGGGCGCGGGCGGTCGGGTCTATACTTAGGGGGACGAGGGCCGTGCCGTCCGCCCCCCCCACCCCCATTTCCCCGTGCGGGGAGGGAAGGTGGGGGGGGTAGGCCGGCGGTGGCCCGCGACGCCCCAACCGCGGGAGGGGGGCGCCCGTGGGCGCCCCGATCCCGATAGATGTACAAGCGACGCTCAGACAGGCGTGGCCCCGGGAGGGACCCGGGGCCGCAAGGTGCGTTCAAAGTGTCGATGATCAATGTGTCCTGCAATTCACATTAGTTCTCGCAGCTAGCTGCGTCCTTCATCGACGCACGAGCCGAGTGATCCACCGCTGAGAGTCGTACGTTTGGTTTGCGGTTTTGGCCAACATTCAGAGAAGGGGTTAAAAAGGGGGATAACGGCGCCTCCGGGCGCTCCTAGCCCCCCCCGCCCCGCCGGCAGGCCGGGGGGGGGACTTCGGAGACATTGAACCCCCCGCTCGCCGCCGAAGGTGGCGAGAAGGTTGGGTACCCGGCGACTGGGGGTAAGGTTCCGAGGTCGGCCAGGTCGCGATGGCACCGGCGGGGGAGTGGTCCCCGACGCCGGCCGCGGCCCGGCCTGGACTATGGGAGCGTTGACAAGGCGGACGGGACGTCGACGACCGCGCGGACGCGCGGGGTGGGGCGGTCGGGGAACGCCGACGGGCGCCTGACCGGGGGGGGGGGGGGGCCGGCGGGGGCCGGGCGGGACGCGGGGAGCGGCCGGCCGCGCGACGACGCGAACCGACATACACCCCGCGCCCGACACCGTCCTCCTGACCTTCCTCCCCCCCCGCGACGCCCGCGGCGCACCCGCCCGCCGCCCCGCGGCCGCGCGGCCGCCGCCGCCCGCCGCCTATCGGCGTTTCTCACGCTTCGGACTCGGGGGGCCGGGGCGCGGCGGGGAGCGCCCCGGCGCCGCCGCCGACGGCACCGCGGGGTCGGGCCGCGGGGGCTGGGGGCCACGTGCCCCCGCCCCGCGCCTCTCCCCGCGGGCCGCCTTCGACGTCGCCGCCGCCGCCGCCGCCGCCGTCCTCCTCCGCCCGTGTGTTCGCTCTGGACTCGGGGGGCCGGGGAGCGCCGGGGTGCGCCGGCGCCGCCGCCGACGGCACCGCGGGGTCGGGCCGCGGGGGCTGGGGGCGCTTACGGGTCGGGGCGGGGGTGTAGGCGACCGGCCAAAGACCGGCACCGTACCCCCCGCCCGTCTCCTTCACGCCCCCGCCCCGCGCCTCTCCCCGCGGGCCGCCTTCGACGTCGCCACCGCCGCCGCCGCCGCCACCGCCGTCCTCCTCCGCCCAACCGTTTGCATCTGTTCGCTCATGACTCGGGAGGCCGGGGCGCGCCGGGGTGCGTCGGCGCCGCCTCCGACGGCACCGCGGGGTCGGGCCGCGGGGGCTGGGGGCCACGTGCCCCCGCCCCGCGCCTCTCCCCGCGGGC
Organism: Hippocampus guttulatus; assembly: GCF_054856545.1. Classification (NCBI taxonomy): domain Eukaryota; kingdom Metazoa; phylum Chordata; class Actinopteri; order Syngnathiformes; family Syngnathidae; genus Hippocampus; species Hippocampus guttulatus. The sequence goes on along the minus strand of NW_028233795.1, from coordinate 25,438 downwards.
CGCCTTCAACGTCGCCGCCGCCGCCGCCGCCGCCACCGCCGTCCTCCTCCGCCCATCCGTTTGCATCTGTCCGCTCATGACTCGGGAGGCCGGGGTGCGCCGGCGCCGCCTCCGACGGCACCGCGGGGTCGGGCCGCGGGGGGCTGGGGGCCACGTGCCCCCGCCCCGCGCCTCTCCCCGCGGGCCGCCTTCGACGTCGCCGCCGCCGCCTCCGTCCTCCTCCGCCCATCCGTCCGCTCCGAACTCGGGAGGCCGGGGTGCGCCGGCGCCGCCTCCGACGGCACCGCGGGGTCGGGCCGCGGGGGCTGGGGGCCACGTGCCCCCGCCCCGCGCCTCTCCCCGCGTGCCGCCTTCGACGTCGCCGCCGCCGCCGCCGTCCTCCTCCGCCCATCCATCCGCTCCGAACTCGGGAGGCCGGGGTGCGCCGGCGCCGCCTCC
>NW_028233795.1:12500-20000 GCF_054856545.1 Hippocampus guttulatus | reverse complement strand
CACCCCTGGTACCCCCAGCCAGCTTCGCCCCTGGTACCCTCAGCCTTACCCCTGGTACCCTCAGCCCAACCCCTGGTACCCTCAGCCCAACCCCTGGTACCCCCAGCCAGCTTCGCCCCTGGTACCCTCAGCCTTACCCCTGGTACCCCCAGCCTTACCCCTGGTACCTCCAGCCTAACCCCTGGTACCTCCAGCCTTACCCCTGGTACCTCCAGCCTTACCCCTGGTACCTCCAGCCTTACCCCTGGTACCTCCAGCCGTACCCCTGGTACCCTCAGCCTTACCCCTGGTACCCTCAGCCTTACCCCTGGTACCCTCAGCCTTACCCCTGGTACCCTCAGCCGCACCCCTGGTACCCTCAGCGGCACCCCTGGTACCCTCAGCCTTACCCCTGGTACCCTCAGCCGCACCCCTGGTACCCTCAGCGGCACCCCTGGTACCCTCAGCGGCACCCCTGGTACCCTCAGCCGTACCCCTGGTACCCTCAGCCGAACCCCTGGTACCCTCAGCGGCACCCCTGGTACCCTCAGCGGCACCCCTGGTACCCTCAGCCGTACCCCTGGTACCCTCATCGGCACCCCTGGTACCCTCAGCGGCACCCCTGGTACCCTCAGCTGCACCCCTGGTACCCTCAGCGGCACCCCTGGTACCCTCAGCGGCACCCCTGGTACCTCCGCCATTGAAAATGAATGGGCGGCCTTCCCACCTGCCGTCAGCCGCCCGGAGGGGGAAATAGAAAATATTCGAAAGTGCGGAGCTCCGCCGTCAGAGGCCGGCTTTTCGCCCGGGGTATCCGCCCCGGGGCGCCTCTCGGGCGACCTTCCCAACTGCCGTCGGCCGCCCGGAGGGGGAAATAGAAAATATTCGAAAGTGCGGAGCTCCGCCGTCAGAGGCCGGCTTTTCGCCCGAGGTATCCGCCCCGGGGCGCCTCTCGGGCGGCCTTCCCAACTGCCGTCGGCCGCCCGGAGGGGGAAATAGAAAATATTCGAAAGTGCGGAGCTCCGCCGTCAGAGGCCGGGTTTTCGCCCGAGGTATCCGCCCCGGGCGCCTCTCGGGCGGCCTTCCCAACTGCCGTCGGCCGCCCGGAGGGGGAAATAGAAAATATTCGAAAGTGCGGAGCTCCGCCGTCAGAGGCCGGCTTTTCGCCCGAGGTATCCGCCCCGGGCGCCTCTCGGGCGGCCTTCCCAACTGCCGTCGGCCGCCCGGAGGGGGAAATAGAAAATATTCGAAAGTGCGGAGCTCCGCCGTCAGAGGCCGGCTTTTCGCACGAGGTATCCGCCCCGGGCGCCTCTCGGGCGGCCTTCCCAACTGCCGTCGGCCGCCCGGAGGGGGAAATAGAAAATATTCGAAAGTGCGGAGCTCCGCCGTCAGAGGCCGGCTTTTCGCCCGAGGTATCCGCCCCGGGCGCCTCTCGGGCGGCCTTCCCAACTGCCGTCGGCCGCCCGGAGGGGGAAATAGAAAATATTCGAAAGTGCGGAGCTCCGCCGTCAGAGGCCGGCTTTTCGCCCGAGGTATCCGCCCCGGGCGCCTCTCGGGCGGCCTTCCCAACTGCCGTCGGCCGCCCGGAGGGGGAGATAGAAAATATTCGAAAGTGCGGAGCTCCGCCGTCAGAGGCCGGCTTTTCGCCCGAGGTATCCGCCCCGGGCGCCTCTCGGGCGGCCTTCCCAACTGCCGTCGACCGCCCGGAGGGGGAAATAGAAAATATTCGAAAGTGCGGAGCTCCGCCGTCAGAGGCCGGCTTTTCGCCCGAGGTATCCGCCCCGGGCGCCTCTCGGGCGGCCTTCCCAACTGCCGTCGACCGCCCGGAGGGGGAGATAGAAAATATTCGAAAGTGCGGAGCTCCGCCGTCAGAGGCCGGCTCCACGCTTCATTCATCCGACCGAGACGCCTCTCCGCCGGCCACACTCGGCTGCGGGGCCGGCCCGCTCTCCGCCATTGAAAATGAATGGGGGGCATTTTCTCATGCTTTCAATCCGCCTAAGAGGCATCTTTCCCGGCCAACTTTGTGCCCCTGGTACCTCCAGCATCGAGAAAGCATGGTGACTCGTCCGACACATGCCCCCCTATATACGTTTCGGAAAGTATTTTGGTGAACGGTCACTTTCTAAGCCTTTCGCCTTCTTGACCCCCTAACTCCGCATATCTGGTTTACCTACTACAGCGCCCCTAACGACCAAAATCGGTACTGCTACCCCTGGTACCCCCGCCATTGAAAATGAATGGGGGAATTTTTTTAATCCCCCAGGCCGGCCAGGAGGCCCCTTTCCCGGCCAAACTCGCACGCTGGGCCGGCCCGCTCTTTACCCCTGGTACCCCCGCCATTGAAAATGAATGGGGGAATTTTTTTCAATCTCCCAGGCCGGCCAGGAGGGCTCTTTCCCGGCCACACTCGCACGCCGGGCCGGCCCGCTCTTTACCCCTGGTACCCCCAGCTCTACCCCTGGTACCCCCGCCATTGAAAATGAATGGGGGAATTTTTTCAATCTCCCAATCCGACCAAGAGGCCTCTTTTCCGGCCAAACTCGCACGCCGGGCCGGCCCGCTCTTTACCCCTGGTACCCCCAGCTCTACCCCTGGTACCCCCGCCATTGAAAATGAATGGGGGAATTTTTTCAATCTCCCAATCCGACCAAGAGGCCTCTTTTCCGGCCAAACTCGCACGCCGGGCCGGCCCGCTCTTTACCCCTGGTACCCCCAGCTCTACCCCTGGTACCCCCGCCATTGAAAATGAATGGGGGAATTTTTTCAATCTCCCAATCCGACCAAGAGGCCTCTTTTCCGGCCAAACTCGCACGCCGGGCCGGCCCGCTCTTTACCCCTGGTACCCCCAGCTCTACCCCTGGTACCCCCGCCATTGAAAATGAATGGGGGAATTTTTTCAATCTCCCAATCCGACCAAGAGGCCTCTTTTCCGGCCAAACTCGCACGCCGGGCCGGCCCGCTCTTTACCCCTGGTACCCCCAGCTCTACCCCTGGTACCCCCGCCATTGAAAATGAATGGGGGAATTTTTTCAATCTCCCAATCCGACCAAGAGGCCTCTTTTCCGGCCAAACTCGCACGCCGGGCCGGCCCGCTCTTTACCCCTGGTACCCCCAGCTCTACCCCTGGTACCCCCGCCATTGAAAATGAATGGGGGAATTTTTTCAATCTCCCAATCCGACCAAGAGGCCTCTTTTCCGGCCAAACTCGCACGCCGGGCCGGCCCGCTCTTTACCCCTGGTACCCCCAGCTCTACCCCTGGTACCCCCGCCATTGAAAATGAATGGGGGAATTTTTTCAATCTCCCAATCCGACCAAGAGGCCTCTTTTCCGGCCAAACTCGCACGCCGGGCCGGCCCGCTCTTTACCCCTGGTACCCCCAGCTCTACCCCTGGTACCCCCGCCATTGAAAATGAATGGGGGAATTTTTTCAATCTCCCACGCCGGCCAAGAGGCCTTTTTCCCGGGCACGCACGCTCGCCGGGCCGGCCCGCTATTATTAAACTCTCACCCCTGCAAGGAGGCCTTTTTCCCGGGCACGCACGCTCGCGGGGCCGGCCCGCTATTATTAAACTCTCACGCCGGCCAAGAGGCCTTTTTCCCGGGCACGCACGCTCGCCGGGCCGGCCCGCTATTATTAAACTCTCACGCCTGCAAGGAGGCCTTTTTCCCGGGCACGCACGCTCGCCGGGCCGGCCCGCTATTATTGAACTCTCACGCCTGCAAGGAGGCCTTTTTCCCGGGCACGCACGCTCGCGGAGCCGGCCCGCTATTATTAAACTCTCACGCCTGCAAGGAGGCCTTTTTCCCGGGCACGCACGCTCGCCGGGCCGGCCCGCTATTATTAAACTCTCACGCCTGCAAGGAGGCCTTTTTCCCGGGCACGCACGCTCGCCGGGCCGGCCCGCTATTATTAAACTCTCACGCCTGCAAGGAGGCCTTTTTCCCGGGCACGCACGCTCGCCGGGCCGGCCCGCTATTATTAAACTCTCACGCCTGCAAGGAGGCCTTTTTCCCGGGCACGCACGCTCGCCGGGCCGGCCCGCTATTATTAAACTCTCACGCCGGCCAAGAGGCCCTTTTCCCGGGCACGCACGCTCGATGAGCCGGCCCGCTATTATTAAACTCTCACGCCGGCCAAGAGGCCCTTTTCCCGGGCACGCACGCTCGATGAGCCGGCCCGCTATTATTAAACTCTCACGCCGGCCAAGAGGCCTTTTTCCCGGCCACGCACGCTCGCGGAGCCGGCCCGCTATTATTAAACTCTCACGCCTGCAAGGAGGCCTTTTTCCCGGGCACGCACGCTCGCCGGGCCGGCCCGCTATTATTAAACTCTCACGCCTGCAAGGAGGCCTTTTTCCCGGGCACGCACGCTCGCCGGGCCGGCCCGCTATTATTAAACTCTCACGCCTGCAAGGAGGCCTTTTTCCCGGGCACGCACGCTCGCCGGGCCGGCCCGCTATTATTAAACTCTCACGCCGGCCAGGAGGCATTTTTCCCGGGCACGCACGCTCGCCGTGCAGGCCCGCCATTTGCCTACCACACCGCCGTCTGGCGGACACCAAGCGGTACCGCCGACCCCTCCCGTTGAAAATGAATGGGGGATTTTTTTTCAATCCCCCAAGCCGGCCAAGAGGCCTTTTTCCCGGGCACGCACGCTCGATGAGCCGGCCCGCTATTATTAAACTCTTACGCCTGCAAGGAGGCCTTTTTCCCGGGCACGCACGCTCGCCGAGCCGGCCCGCTATTATTAAACTCTCACGCCGGCCAAGAGGCCCTTTTCCCGGGCACGCACGCTCGCCGAGCCGGCCCGCTATTATTAAACTCTCAGGCCCGCTATTATTAAACTCTCACGCCGGCCAAGAGGCCCTTTTCCCGGGCACGCACGCTCGATGAGCCGGCCCGCTATTATTAAACTCTCACGCCTGCAAGGAGGCCTTTTTCCCGGGCACGCACGCTCGCCGAGCCGGCCCGCTATTATTAAACTCTCACGCCGGCCAAGAGGCCTTTTTCCCGGGCACGCACGCTCGCCGAGCCGGCCCGCTATTATTAAACTCTCACGCCGGCCAGGAGGCATTTTTCCCGGGCACGCACGCTCGCCGTGCAGGCCCGCCATTTGCCTACCACACCGCCGTCTGGCGGACACCAAGCGGTACCGCCGACCCCTCCCGTTGAAAATGAATGGGGGATTTTTTTTTCAATCCCCCAAGCCGGCCAAGAGGCCTTTTTCCCGGGCACGCACGCTCGATGAGCCGGCCCGCTATTATTAAACTCTCACGCCGGCCAAGAGGCCCTTTTCCCGGGCACGCACGCTCGATGAGCCGGCCCGCTATTATTAAACTCTCACGCCTGCAAGGAGGCCTTTTTCCCGGGCACGCACGCTCGCCGAGCCGGCCCGCTATTATTAAACTCTCACGCCGGCCAAGAGGCCTTTTTCCCGGGCACGCACGCTCGCCGAGCCGGCCCGCTATTATTAAACTCTCACGCCGGCCAGGAGGCATTTTTCCCGGGCACGCACGCTCGCCGTGCAGGCCCGCCATTTGCCTACCACACCGCCGTCTGGCGGACACCAAGCGGTACCGCCGACCCCTCCCGTTGAAAATGAATGGGGGATTTTTTTTTCAATCCCCCAAGCCGGCCAAGAGGCCTTTTTCCCGGGCACGCACGCTCGATGAGCCGGCCCGCTATTATTAAACTCTCACGCCGGCCAAGAGGCCCTTTTCCCGGGCACGCACGCTCGATGAGCCGGCCCGCTATTATTAAACGCTCACGCCTGCAAGGAGGCCTTTTTCCCGGGCACGCACGCTCGCCGGGCCGGCCCGCTATTATTAAACTCTCACGCCGGCCAAGAGGCCCTTTTCCCGGGCACGCACGCTCGATGAGCCGGCCCGCTATTATTAAACTCTCACGCCGGCCAAGAGGCCTTTTTCCCGGCCACGCACGCTCGCGGAGCCGGCCCGCTATTATTAAACTCTCATGCCTGCAAGGAGGCCTTTTTCCCGGGCACGCACGCTCGCCGAGCCGGCCCGCTATTATTAAACTCTCACGCCGGCCAAGAGGCCTTTTTCCCGGGCACGCACGCTCGCCGAGCCGGCCCGCTATTATTAAACTCTCACGCCGGCCAGGAGGCATTTTTCCCGGGCACGCACGCTCGCCGTGCAGGCCCGCCATTTGCCTACCACACCGCCGTCTGGCGGACACCAAGCGGTACCGCCGACCCCTCCCGTTGAAAATGAATGGGGGATTTTTTTTCAATCCCCCAAGCCGGCCAAGAGGCCTTTTTCCCGGGCACGCACGCTCGATGAGCCGGCCCGCTATTATTAAACTCTTACGCCTGCAAGGAGGCCCTTTTCCCGGGCACGCACGCTCGCAGAGCCGGCCCGCTATTATTAAACTCTCACGCCTGCAAGGAGGCCTTTTTCCCGGGCACGCACGCTCGCCGGGCCGGCCCGCTATTATTAAACTCTCACGCCGGCCAAGAGGCCCTTTTCCCGGGCACGCACGCTCGCAGAGCCGGTCCGCTATTATTAAACTCTCACGCCTGCAAGGAGGCCCTTTTCCCGGGCACGCACGCTCGATGAGCCGGCCCGCTATTATTAAACTCTCACGCCTGCAAGGAGGCCTTTTTCCCGGGCACGCACGCTCGCCGGGCCGGCCCGCTATTATTAAACTCTCACGCCGGCCAAGAGGCCTTTTTCCCGGGCACGCACGCTCGCCGAGCCGGCCCGCTATTATTAAACTCTCACGCCTGCAAGGAGGCCTTTTTCCCGGGCACGCACGCTCGCCGGGCCGGCCCGCTATTATTAAACTCTCACGCCTGCAAGGAGGCCTTTTTCCCGGGCACGCACGCTCGCCGGGCCGGCCCGCTATTATTAAACTCTCACGCCTGCAAGGAGGCCTTTTTCCCGGGCACGCACGCTCGCCGAGCCGGCCCGCTATTATTAAACTCTCAGGCCCGCTATTATTAAACTCTCACGCCGGCCAAGAGGCCCTTTTCCCGGGCACGCACGCTCGCCGAGCCGGCCCGCTATTATTAAACTCTCACGCCTGCAAGGAGGCCTTTTTCCCGGGCACGCACGCTCGCCGGGCCGGCCCGCTATTATTAAACTCTCACGCCTGCAAGGAGGCCTTTTTCCCGGGCACGCACGCTCGCCGGGCCGGCCCGCTATTATTAAACGCTCACGCCTGCAAGGAGGCCTTTTTCCCGGGCACGCACGCTCGCCGGGCCGGCCCGCTATTATTAAACTCTCACCCCTGCAAGGAGGCCTTTTTCCCGGGCACGCACGCTCGCCGGGCCGGCCCGCTATTATTAAACTCTCACGCCGGCCAAGAGGCCTTTTTCCCGGGCACGCACGCTCGCCGAGCCGGCCCGCTATTATTAAACTCTCACGCCTGCAAGGAGGCCTTTTTCCCGGGCACGCACGCTCGCCGGGCCGGCCCGCTATTATTAAACTCTCACGCCTGCAAGGAGGCCTTTTTCCCGGGCACGCACGCTCGCCGGGCCGGCCCGCTATTATTAA
>NW_028233794.1:7500-15000 GCF_054856545.1 Hippocampus guttulatus | reverse complement strand
CTGGTACCCTCAGCCTTACCCCTGGTACCCTCAGCCGCACCCCTGGTACCCTCAGCGGCACCCCTGGTACCCTCAGCCTTACCCCTGGTACCCTCAGCCGCACCCCTGGTACCCTCAGCGGCACCCCTGGTACCCTCAGCGGCACCCCTGGTACCCTCAGCCGTACCCCTGGTACCCTCAGCCGAACCCCTGGTACCCTCAGCGGCACCCCTGGTACCCTCAGCGGCACCCCTGGTACCCTCAGCGGCACCCCTGGTACCCTCAGCCGTACCCCTGGTACCCTCATCGGCACCCCTGGTACCCTCAGCGGCACCCCTGGTACCCTCAGCGGCACCCCTGGTACCCTCAGCTGCACCCCTGGTACCCTCAGCGGCACCCCTGGTACCCTCAGCGGCACCCCTGGTACCTCCGCCATTGAAAATGAATGGGCGGCCTTCCCACCTGCCGTCAGCCGCCCGGAGGGGGAAATAGAAAATATTCGAAAGTGCGGAGCTCCGCCGTCAGAGGCCGGCTTTTCGCCCGGGGTATCCGCCCCGGGGCGCCTCTCGGGCGACCTTCCCAACTGCCGTCGGCCGCCCGGAGGGGGAAATAGAAAATATTCGAAAGTGCGGAGCTCCGCCGTCAGAGGCCGGCTTTTCGCCCGAGGTATCCGCCCCGGGGCGCCTCTCGGGCGGCCTTCCCAACTGCCGTCGGCCGCCCGGAGGGGGAAATAGAAAATATTCGAAAGTGCGGAGCTCCGCCGTCAGAGGCCGGCTTTTCGCCCGAGGTATCCGCCCCGGGCGCCTCTCGGGCGGCCTTCCCAACTGCCGTCGGCCGCCCGGAGGGGGAAATAGAAAATATTCGAAAGTGCGGAGCTCCGCCGTCAGAGGCCGGCTTTTCGCCCGAGGTATCCGCCCCGGGCGCCTCTCGGGCGGCCTTCCCAACTGCCGTCGGCCGCCCGGAGGGGGAAATAGAAAATATTCGAAAGTGCGGAGCTCCGCCGTCAGAGGCCGGCTTTTCGCCCGAGGTATCCGCCCCGGGCGCCTCTCGGGCGGCCTTCCCAACTGCCGTCGGCCGCCCGGAGGGGGAAATAGAAAATATTCGAAAGTGCGGAGCTCCGCCGTCAGAGGCCGGCTTTTCGCCCGAGGTATCCGCCCCGGGCGCCTCTCGGGCGGCCTTCCCAACTGCCGTCGGCCGCCCGGAGGGGGAGATAGAAAATATTCGAAAGTGCGGAGCTCCGCCGTCAGAGGCCGGCTTTTCGCCCGAGGTATCCGCCCCGGGCGCCTCTCGGGCGGCCTTCCCAACTGCCGTCGACCGCCCGGAGGGGGAAATAGAAAATATTCGAAAGTGCGGAGCTCCGCCGTCAGAGGCCGGCTTTTCGCCCGAGGTATCCGCCCCGGGGCGCCTCTCGGGCGGCCTTCCCAACTGCCGTCGGCCGCCCGGAGGGGGAAATAGAAAATATTCGAAAGTGCGGAGCTCCGCCGTCAGAGGCCGGCTTTTCGCCCGAGGTATCCGCCCCGGGCGCCTCTCGGGCGGCCTTCCCAACTGCCGTCGGCCGCCCGGAGGGGGAAATAGAAAATATTCGAAAGTGCGGAGCTCCGCCGTCAGAGGCCGGCTTTTCGCCCGAGGTATCCGCCCCGGGCGCCTCTCGGGCGGCCTTCCCAACTGCCGTCGGCCGCCCGGAGGGGGAAATAGAAAATATTCGAAAGTGCGGAGCTCCGCCGTCAGAGGCCGGCTTTTCGCCCGAGGTATCCGCCCCGGGCGCCTCTCGGGCGGCCTTCCCAACTGCCGTCGGCCGCCCGGAGGGGGAAATAGAAAATATTCGAAAGTGCGGAGCTCCGCCGTCAGAGGCCGGCTTTTCGCCCGAGGTATCCGCCCCGGGCGCCTCTCGGGCGGCCTTCCCAACTGCCGTCGACCGCCCGGAGGGGGAAATAGAAAATATTCGAAAGTGCGGAGCTCCGCCGTCAGAGGCCGGCTTTTCGCCCGAGGTATCCGCCCCGGGCGCCTCTCGGGCGGCCTTCCCAACTGCCGTCGACCGCCCGGAGGGGGAGATAGAAAATATTCGAAAGTGCGGAGCTCCGCCGTCAGAGGCCGGCTCCACGCTTCATTCATCCGACCGAGACGCCTCTCCGCCGGCCACACTCGGCTGCGGGGCCGGCCCGCTCTCCGCCATTGAAAATGAATGGGGGGCATTTTCTCATGCTTTCAATCCGCCTAAGAGGCATCTTTCCCGGCCAACTTTGTGCCCCTGGTACCTCCAGCATCGAGAAAGCATGGTGACTCGTCCGACACATGCCCCCCTATATACGTTTCGGAAAGTATTTTGGTGAACGGTCACTTTCTAAGCCTTTCGCCTTCTTGACCCCCTAACTCCGCATATCTGGTTTACCTACTACAGCGCCCCTAACGACCAAAATCGGTACTGCTACCCCTGGTACCCCCGCCATTGAAAATGAATGGGGGAATTTTTTTAATCCCCCAGGCCGGCCAGGAGGCCCCTTTCCCGGCCAAACTCGCACGCTGGGCCGGCCCGCTCTTTACCCCTGGTACCCCCGCCATTGAAAATGAATGGGGGAATTTTTTCAATCTCCCAATCCGACCAAGAGGCCTCTTTTCCGGCCAAACTCGCACGCCGGGCCGGCCCGCTCTTTACCCCTGGTACCCCCAGCTCTACCCCTGGTACCCCCGCCATTGAAAATGAATGGGGGAATTTTTTCAATCTCCCAATCCGACCAAGAGGCCTCTTTTCCGGCCAAACTCGCACGCCGGGCCGGCCCGCTCTTTACCCCTGGTACCCCCAGCTCTACCCCTGGTACCCCCGCCATTGAAAATGAATGGGGGAATTTTTTCAATCTCCCAATCCGACCAAGAGGCCTCTTTTCCGGCCAAACTCGCACGCCGGGCCGGCCCGCTCTTTACCCCTGGTACCCCCAGCTCTACCCCTGGTACCCCCGCCATTGAAAATGAATGGGGGAATTTTTTCAATCTCCCACGCCGGCCAAGAGGCCTTTTTCCCGGGCACGCACGCTCGCCGGGCCGGCCCGCTATTATTAAACTCTCACCCCTGCAAGGAGGCCTTTTTCCCGGGCACGCACGCTCGCGGGGCCGGCCCGCTATTATTAAACTCTCACGCCGGCCAAGAGGCCTTTTTCCCGGGCACGCACGCTCGCCGGGCCGGCCCGCTATTATTAAACTCTCACGCCTGCAAGGAGGCCTTTTTCCCGGGCACGCACGCTCGCCGGGCCGGCCCGCTATTATTGAACTCTCACGCCTGCAAGGAGGCCTTTTTCCCGGGCACGCACGCTCGCGGAGCCGGCCCGCTATTATTAAACTCTCACGCCTGCAAGGAGGCCTTTTTCCCGGGCACGCACGCTCGCCGGGCCGGCCCGCTATTATTAAACTCTCACGCCTGCAAGGAGGCCTTTTTCCCGGGCACGCACGCTCGCCGGGCCGGCCCGCTATTATTAAACTCTCACGCCTGCAAGGAGGCCTTTTTCCCGGGCACGCACGCTCGCCGGGCCGGCCCGCTATTATTAAACTCTCACGCCTGCAAGGAGGCCTTTTTCCCGGGCACGCACGCTCGCCGGGCCGGCCCGCTATTATTAAACTCTCACGCCGGCCAAGAGGCCCTTTTCCCGGGCACGCACGCTCGATGAGCCGGCCCGCTATTATTAAACTCTCACGCCGGCCAAGAGGCCCTTTTCCCGGGCACGCACGCTCGATGAGCCGGCCCGCTATTATTAAACTCTCACGCCGGCCAAGAGGCCTTTTTCCCGGCCACGCACGCTCGCGGAGCCGGCCCGCTATTATTAAACTCTCACGCCTGCAAGGAGGCCTTTTTCCCGGGCACGCACGCTCGCCGGGCCGGCCCGCTATTATTAAACTCTCACGCCTGCAAGGAGGCCTTTTTCCCGGGCACGCACGCTCGCCGGGCCGGCCCGCTATTATTAAACTCTCACGCCTGCAAGGAGGCCTTTTTCCCGGGCACGCACGCTCGCCGGGCCGGCCCGCTATTATTAAACTCTCACGCCGGCCAGGAGGCATTTTTCCCGGGCACGCACGCTCGCCGTGCAGGCCCGCCATTTGCCTACCACACCGCCGTCTGGCGGACACCAAGCGGTACCGCCGACCCCTCCCGTTGAAAATGAATGGGGGATTTTTTTTCAATCCCCCAAGCCGGCCAAGAGGCCTTTTTCCCGGGCACGCACGCTCGATGAGCCGGCCCGCTATTATTAAACTCTTACGCCTGCAAGGAGGCCTTTTTCCCGGGCACGCACGCTCGCCGAGCCGGCCCGCTATTATTAAACTCTCACGCCGGCCAAGAGGCCCTTTTCCCGGGCACGCACGCTCGCCGAGCCGGCCCGCTATTATTAAACTCTCAGGCCCGCTATTATTAAACTCTCACGCCGGCCAAGAGGCCCTTTTCCCGGGCACGCACGCTCGATGAGCCGGCCCGCTATTATTAAACTCTCACGCCTGCAAGGAGGCCTTTTTCCCGGGCACGCACGCTCGCCGAGCCGGCCCGCTATTATTAAACTCTCACGCCGGCCAAGAGGCCTTTTTCCCGGGCACGCACGCTCGCCGAGCCGGCCCGCTATTATTAAACTCTCACGCCGGCCAGGAGGCATTTTTCCCGGGCACGCACGCTCGCCGTGCAGGCCCGCCATTTGCCTACCACACCGCCGTCTGGCGGACACCAAGCGGTACCGCCGACCCCTCCCGTTGAAAATGAATGGGGGATTTTTTTTTCAATCCCCCAAGCCGGCCAAGAGGCCTTTTTCCCGGGCACGCACGCTCGATGAGCCGGCCCGCTATTATTAAACTCTCACGCCGGCCAAGAGGCCCTTTTCCCGGGCACGCACGCTCGATGAGCCGGACCGCTATTATTAAACTCTCACGCCTGCAAGGAGGCCTTTTTCCCGGGCACGCACGCTCGCCGAGCCGGCCCGCTATTATTAAACTCTCACGCCGGCCAAGAGGCCTTTTTCCCGGGCACGCACGCTCGCCGAGCCGGCCCGCTATTATTAAACTCTCACGCCGGCCAGGAGGCATTTTTCCCGGGCACGCACGCTCGCCGTGCAGGCCCGCCATTTGCCTACCACACCGCCGTCTGGCGGACACCAAGCGGTACCGCCGACCCCTCCCGTTGAAAATGAATGGGGGATTTTTTTTTCAATCCCCCAAGCCGGCCAAGAGGCCTTTTTCCCGGGCACGCACGCTCGATGAGCCGGCCCGCTATTATTAAACTCTCACGCCGGCCAAGAGGCCCTTTTCCCGGGCACGCACGCTCGATGAGCCGGCCCGCTATTATTAAACGCTCACGCCTGCAAGGAGGCCTTTTTCCCGGGCACGCACGCTCGCCGGGCCGGCCCGCTATTATTAAACTCTCACGCCGGCCAAGAGGCCCTTTTCCCGGGCACGCACGCTCGATGAGCCGGCCCGCTATTATTAAACTCTCACGCCGGCCAAGAGGCCTTTTTCCCGGCCACGCACGCTCGCGGAGCCGGCCCGCTATTATTAAACTCTCATGCCTGCAAGGAGGCCTTTTTCCCGGGCACGCACGCTCGCCGAGCCGGCCCGCTATTATTAAACTCTCACGCCGGCCAAGAGGCCTTTTTCCCGGGCACGCACGCTCGCCGAGCCGGCCCGCTATTATTAAACTCTCACGCCGGCCAGGAGGCATTTTTCCCGGGCACGCACGCTCGCCGTGCAGGCCCGCCATTTGCCTACCACACCGCCGTCTGGCGGACACCAAGCGGTACCGCCGACCCCTCCCGTTGAAAATGAATGGGGGATTTTTTTTCAATCCCCCAAGCCGGCCAAGAGGCCTTTTTCCCGGGCACGCACGCTCGATGAGCCGGCCCGCTATTATTAAACTCTTACGCCTGCAAGGAGGCCCTTTTCCCGGGCACGCACGCTCGCAGAGCCGGCCCGCTATTATTAAACTCTCACGCCTGCAAGGAGGCCTTTTTCCCGGGCACGCACGCTCGCCGGGCCGGCCCGCTATTATTAAACTCTCACGCCGGCCAAGAGGCCCTTTTCCCGGGCACGCACGCTCGCAGAGCCGGTCCGCTATTATTAAACTCTCACGCCTGCAAGGAGGCCCTTTTCCCGGGCACGCACGCTCGATGAGCCGGCCCGCTATTATTAAACTCTCACGCCTGCAAGGAGGCCTTTTTCCCGGGCACGCACGCTCGCCGGGCCGGCCCGCTATTATTAAACTCTCACGCCGGCCAAGAGGCCTTTTTCCCGGGCACGCACGCTCGCCGAGCCGGCCCGCTATTATTAAACTCTCACGCCTGCAAGGAGGCCTTTTTCCCGGGCACGCACGCTCGCCGGGCCGGCCCGCTATTATTAAACTCTCACGCCTGCAAGGAGGCCTTTTTCCCGGGCACGCACGCTCGCCGGGCCGGCCCGCTATTATTAAACTCTCACGCCTGCAAGGAGGCCTTTTTCCCGGGCACGCACGCTCGCCGAGCCGGCCCGCTATTATTAAACTCTCAGGCCCGCTATTATTAAACTCTCACGCCGGCCAAGAGGCCCTTTTCCCGGGCACGCACGCTCGCCGAGCCGGCCCGCTATTATTAAACTCTCACGCCTGCAAGGAGGCCTTTTTCCCGGGCACGCACGCTCGCCGGGCCGGCCCGCTATTATTAAACTCTCACGCCTGCAAGGAGGCCTTTTTCCCGGGCACGCACGCTCGCCGGGCCGGCCCGCTATTATTAAACGCTCACGCCTGCAAGGAGGCCTTTTTCCCGGGCACGCACGCTCGCCGGGCCGGCCCGCTATTATTAAACTCTCACCCCTGCAAGGAGGCCTTTTTCCCGGGCACGCACGCTCGCCGGGCCGGCCCGCTATTATTAAACTCTCACGCCGGCCAAGAGGCCTTTTTCCCGGGCACGCACGCTCGCCGAGCCGGCCCGCTATTATTAAACTCTCACGCCTGCAAGGAGGCCTTTTTCCCGGGCACGCACGCTCGCCGGGCCGGCCCGCTATTATTAAACTCTCACGCCTGCAAGGAGGCCTTTTTCCCGGGCACGCACGCTCGCCGGGCCGGCCCGCTATTATTAAACTCTCACGCCGGCCAAGAGGCCCTTTTCCCGGGCACGCACGCTCGATGAGCCGGCCCGCTATTATTAAACTCTCACGCCGGCCAAGAGGCCTTTTTCCCGGGCACGCACGCTCGCCGAGCCGGCCCGCTATTATTAAACTCTCACGCCTGCAAGGAGGCCTTTTTCCCGGGCACGCACGCTCGCCGGGCCGGCCCGCTATTATTAAACTCTCACGCCTGCAAGGAGGCCTTTTTCCCGGGCACGCACGCTCGCCGGGCCGGCCCGCTATTATTAAACGCTCACGCCTGCAAGGAGGCCTTTTTCCCGGGCACGCACGCTCGCCGGGCCGGCCCGCTATTATTAAACTCTCACGCCGGCCAAGAGGCCCTTTTCCCGGGCACGCACGCTCGATGAGCCGGCCCGCTATTATTAAACTCTCACGCCGGCCAAGAGGCCTTTTTCCCGGGCA
>NW_028233793.1:0-28754 GCF_054856545.1 Hippocampus guttulatus | reverse complement strand
GGTTTAACACCATTAGTCAATGTAAGCGTCGATGAAAGTGTGCGGGTTAATAAATTAATGGACCTGAAAAAGGAGGAGATGCCAGGAATAATTCACCTTTTAGGTAGCAACCCTTCAATAGGGGCTCCTGACCATCAAGAACCGTTATCCTTAAGTTATATACTGGTTGGTAGGCTCTTACTACATACAATTTTTAATTTAATGATATTTGGAGTCTTGGTATATCATTACTTATGAGTTTTTTATTAGATCTTAAATCTCTCAGCATTATTACTCTTAGTGCATTCTTAAATTTATGGTTTATGTCTACCTTAGTAATATAGTTTATTTATATGTTTAATATAATTTAATGGTTTTTATACATAAAATGTCCTAAGGAATTAATATTATGCACTGTATATATATATATGGATATTTCATATATGTACCAGAAAATATTTTAACTTAGAATATCAGCTTTGGGAGCTGGTGGCGGGAGTTAGAGTCTCCTTTTTCTGAGCAGTGGGGAGGGGTTTAACCTCCGGCCTCCGGTTTACAAAACCGGCGCTCTAATACTGAGCTACAAATGCAGTTTAATTTAAGAACTTTGTTTTCTATTCAACCGGATGCAGGTAGAGCTATTAGGAAGATTATGAAATAAATAACTGAGGCTAATTGACCAATTAAAATATAAGGGGGTTCTACAGGCATTCCTCCAATTCATGTAAGAATTATTATGTCTGCAACTAGTATTCAGAATATAAGTTGACCAAAGGGTCGGAAGGTGAGTCCTCGTTGTTTTGATGTGTGAAGAATTGGTACTAGTATTAATACTAAAATTGAGAATAGTAAGGCTAATACACCCCCTAGTTTATTTGGAATTGATCGTAGGATAGCGTAGGCGAATAGAAAATATCATTCGGGTTTAATATGAGGGGGGGTTACTAAGGGGTTTGCTGGTGTAAAGTTGTCAGGGTCCCCTAGAATGTTAGGTGTGAAGAGAGCAATTGATGTTAGGGTAATTAATAATGCGGCAAATCCTAATAGGTCTTTGTAAGAGAAGTAGGGGTGAAATGAGACTTTGTCTGCGTCAGAGTTAATCCCGGCGGGGTTATTTGATCCTGTTTCATGGAGGAAAAGTAGGTGGACCATTGATGCAGCCGCAACAATGAATGGAAGTAAGAAATGGAATGCGAAGAATCGGGTTAGGGTGGCGTTGTCTACAGAGAACCCTCCTCACACTCATTGTACTAAATCATTTCCGATGTATGGCACAGCTGATATCAGGTTAGTAATGACCGTGGCTCCTCAAAAGGATATTTGTCCTCAGGGTAGTACATATCCTACGAATGCAGTGGCTATTACAAGAAGCAGAAGAATTACTCCCACGTTTCAGGTTTCTTTATATAAGTAGGATCCGTAATAAAGACCTCGTGCAATGTGAAGGTAAATACAGATAAAAAAGAAGGATGCTCCGTTGGCATGTATATTTCGGATGAGTCAGCCGTAATTTACGTCACGACAAATGTGTGTGACCGAAGAAAAAGCGGTTGCAATATCTGAGGTGTAATGTATTGCTAGGAATAGTCCTGTAAGGATTTGGGCTATTAAGCATAGCCCTAAAAGAGACCCAAAGTTTCATCATACAGAGATGTTTGATGGTGCAGGTAGATCTACAAGAGCGTTATTTGCGATTTTAATGATTGGGTGGGTTTTTCGAATGTTGGCCATTGGGTTTTTATAGTTGAATTACAACGGTGGTTTTTCAAGCCATTAGTCCTGGTTAGAATCCTGGTAAAAACTATGACTTATTTGATATTCTTATTATTAATAGGGTTAATTTTTGGTTTAATTGCGGTGGCTTCCAACCCCTCCCCATACTTTGCTGCTTTAGGGTTAGTTGTTGTAGCTGGAATGGGGTGTGGTGTTATAGTGAGTTTTGGGGGGCCTTTCTTATCTTTAGTTTTGTTTTTAATCTACTTGGGGGGAATGTTAGTTGTTTTTGCGTATTCCGCTGCTTTAGCCGCTGAGCCCTACCCTGAGAGCTGAGGTAGTTGATCTGTTGCAGTTTACGGGGTTTTGTATTTCATAGGGGTAGTTTTATTTTTATTTTATTTCTACGGAGGGTGGTACGAGAGCTCTTGAGTGCCTGTAGATGATTTATCAGGTTTATCAGTATTTCGGGGGGATATGTCCGGAGTATCTTTAATGTATTCTTCAGGAGGTTGGGTTTTAGTTATTAGTGCTTGGGTTCTTTTGTTAACTTTATTTGTTGTACTGGAGTTAACACGAGGTCTTGCTCGCGGTACACTTCGAGTGGTTTAAATTAATAATGCTATGGTAAGGGTAAGGGTTAGAATAAATAGTATTAAATAGGTTTTAATTATACCTTTTTGGGTGTTACTTGTAGTTGTAATTAGAGGGAGGTTAAGGGTTGATGAGGCTTTGGGACCAATTTTCTCTAATCATGTTATGTCAATGGTTTGAGAGGCAATTTTTTGTCCTAATTGAAGGGATAATTCAATAGGTAATCGGTGAATAATAAGTGGGTAAAATCCTAGTGCATTAGAAAATAAATGGGGGGTTTTTTTAGGGGTAATATTTAATTGCTTAGATGTATTTAGGGCTATTTCTAAAGCTGTAATTAATCCAATCGCTGTAACAATAAGGGCGGCTATTTTAGTATAATATGGTATAGTTATAACTGGGTTCTTTATAGGTGTTATGTTTGATGTGATAATTAAGCCTGCGATAATACTCCCTCAAGCTAACCGTTTGATCGGGTTAATTAGTGGCTTGCTATTTTCATTAATTGGTGATAAGGGATTGAATCGTGGGTAGCCTATATTCACATAATAAACAATTCGTAGGCTGTAGACTGCTGTAAAGGAAGTGGCAATTAAAGTTAATAATAGGGCTCAGGCGTTTAAGTAAGAGGTGTTTATTGATTCAATAATGGCATCTTTTGAGAAAAATCCGGCCAGGAAAGGGGTTCCTGTTAAAGCTAGACTGCCTAGGGTGAGAGAGGACGAGGTGAAGGGAGTGAGATGGTGTATTCCTCCTATCTTACGGATATCTTGCTCATCGTTTAGGCTATGAATTAATGACCCCGAACATAAAAATAATATAGCTTTAAAGAAAGCGTGGGTACAGATATGAAGGAATGCTAATTGGGGTTGATTAAGACCGATCGTGACCATTATTAATCCTAGCTGACTGGATGTAGAAAATGCTACAATTTTTTTGATGTCGTTTTGTGTCAGAGCGCAGATAGCTGTAAATAAAGTGGTTAATGCTCCAAGACAAAGGCATGTTGTTAGGATAATAGGGTTATTTTCCATTAAAGGGCTTATTCGAATCAGTAAAAAAATCCCCGCAACCACTATTGTGCTTGAGTGTAGTAGGGCAGATACCGGAGTAGGACCCTCTATAGCTGAGGGTAGCCATGGGTGCAAACCAAATTGAGCTGACTTTCCTGTTGCAGCTAGGACCAGGCCTAACAGTGGAAGGGTGAGGTTTTCATTTTCAGCTAATGTAAATATTTGATTTATTTCCCAAGAATTTAAGTTTATAGCAATTCAGGCTATAAATAAAATCAATCCGATATCTCCGATTCGGTTATATACAACTGCCTGGATCGCGGCTATATTAGCGTCGGCACGTCCATACCATCACCCAATTAAAAGAAAGGATATAATACCAACTCCTTCCCAACCAATGAATAGTTGAAATATGTTATTTGAAGTTACTAGAATTATTATAGCGATTAGGAACATTAGAAGGTATTTAAAAAATCGGTTTATAACAGGGTCAGAGTGTATATATCAAGATGCAAATTCCAGGATAGATCATGTGACGTATAAAGCCACAGGGGTAAAAATCACTGAGTATAGGTCAAATTTAAAGCTAATATTAATATCAAAAGTTGATGTATTTATTCAAGATCATGTAGTAATAATAGTTTCTAACCCTTCATTAATAAATAGTATAAGGGGTAATAGGCTAATTATAAATGATATTTTAACTGAATTTTTAACCCACCCAGTCGATCAGTTATGAGGGAGTGGTTTAGTTGTTATTGTTGAAATTAAGGGTATTAGTAGGAAAGTGAAGATAATTAAAAGGCTTGAGGATATTATTAAAGAGGTGGAGTGCATAACTACTGCTTGGATTTGCACCAAGAGTTTTTGGTTCCTAAGACCAACGGATTAACTAATATCCTTCAGAAGTTTCGAATGAGCTTTGGAGTTAAACCAAAGGGGCAAAAATTAGCAGTTTATGTTGTCTTCGGACCTCCTTCGGTGGATAAAAGGATTTTAACCTTTATTTTTAGAATCACAATCTAATGTTCTTTTTAAACTATATCTACAGAAAGTTCAACCTCATAACAACCCAGGCTTCATGATTAGGAGGATAAGTGGTATGAGGTGAAGTGTTATGATTAAGTGTTCTCGGGAGTGTGAAGGTTCTATGTGAAGCAGGTGATTAGTTAATGGTCCTCGTTGGGTTGTAAGAAATAGATATAATGAATATGCTGCAGTAATAAGTGTACCAAGGCCTGTGAGAATTAAGGTTCAAGGCGATCAATTAAAAAGAGATGAAATGATTATTAACTCCCCTATTAGATTAGGTAGAGGAGGTAAAGCTATGTTTGCCAGGCTGGCAGCGAATCATCAGGTAGCCATTAAGGGTAATACCATTTGTAGGCCTCGGGCTAATATTATTGTTCGGCTATGGGTTCGCTCATAGTTTGTGTTTGCTAAACAAAATAGTGCTGATGAGGTAAGTCCATGTGCAATTATAAGTACAAGCGCTCCAGTAAAACCTCAAGGGGTTTGAATAAGGATACCTGTTGTAACCAATCCTATATGACTAACTGAAGAGTAGGCGATTAGGGATTTTAAGTCATTTTGTCGTAGACAGATTAGTCCGGTCATAACGATTCCCCACAGGGCTAAAATTATAAAAGGGTAGCTCAGCTGTTTAGATAGTGGTTCAAGGATGTTTATTAGGCGTATTATACCATACCCCCCTAGTTTTAGCAGTACTGCAGCAAGGATTATGGAGCCCGCAATTGGTGCTTCTACGTGGGCTTTAGGTAACCATAGATGAACTCCGTAAAGGGGTATTTTTACAAGGAAAGCTAGGAGACAGCCTATTCATCATAATTTATCACTCAGGCAAGTGAGGACTAAAGGGTTAGAATACTGAAGGGTTAGTATGGATAAAGAACCTGTCTTGTTTTGAAGTATGAGAAGTGCGACAAGTAGTGGTAGAGATCCTGCTAAGGTGTAGAATAGGAAATAGGTTCCTGCATTCAACCGTTCTGTTTGATTACCTCATCGGGTGATAATTAACAAGGTTGGAATTAATGTGGCCTCAAATATAACATAAAACATAATTAATTCCGTGGCGCTAAATGCTATAATGAGGAAGATTTGTAAGGATGTAAGTAGTGTGATGTATATTCGTTGTCGGTTAACAGGGTTATTGGCTGAGTGGTTCTGGCTAGCAAGGATTATCAGTGGAAGGAGCCAGCATGTGAGAATTAATAAAGGGGTAGATAAAGGGTCAGTAGCTATTAATCCGCTTAAATTTGATCAAGCGGTGTCAGATGATCAAATAAGTCAATTGAGAGTAAATAAAGCAATGGTTAGACTATGCACTAATGTGGATGGTCATAACCATTTTTTAGGAATAAGTCATGTTGTGGGAATAAGCATAATCGTTGGAATAAGGATTTTTAACATTGTAGGATGTTTAAAGCTTGAAGACGATCTGTTCCGTGTGTGCGAGAGGTTGCTACTAGAAGAGCTAACCCAGCACTTGCCTCACATGCTGAAAAAGCAAGTATTAACATAGGGGTTGGGGAGAAATTAATTGAGTTTAATTGTAAAGTTCATAAGGACTAGGGCAACATACAATGATAGTATTATTCCTTCTAAACATAAAAGAGCGGAAAGTAAGTGGTTTCGGTGAAAAGTTAATCCTATAAGTCCTAGGATGAATGTTGTTGAGAAAGCAAAGTGTACAGGTGTCATAAAACGATCGTGGATTCTAACCACGTGCTTTTGAGCCGAAATCAAGTGTTTTAATTATACTAATCGTTTATTCAGCTCATTCTAGGCCACCTTGGATCCACTCATAAATTAATCCTAGTGTAAGAAGAATAACAACTGATGATGCTCATATAAATGTGTAAGAGGGGAACTCTAATTGTATACCTCATGGAAGCGGAAGGAGAAGTGCAATCTCTAGATCAAATAAAAGAAATAAAATTGCTACTAGGAAGAATCGTAATGAAAAAGG
This sequence comes from Hippocampus guttulatus, assembly GCF_054856545.1. NCBI lineage: Eukaryota > Metazoa > Chordata > Actinopteri > Syngnathiformes > Syngnathidae > Hippocampus > Hippocampus guttulatus. The sequence goes on along the minus strand of NW_028233793.1, from coordinate 22,466 downwards.
GAGTCGGGCTGAACCTAGGGGGTCGAAACCACATTCATAGGGTGATAGTTTCTCTACATCTGGGTTTATTTGGGGTAACCAAAATGAGATGAGGGTTAGTAAAATGGAAAGGGAGGTTGATATTAGTAAAATTGTAATTAATAAGTTCATTATCTTTTCTTGGGTTTTAACCGAGACCGGGTGATTGGAAGTCACTCATACTTTTTAGTACTAAAAAGATAAGATCCTCATCAATAAATTGAGACATAAAGGAATAATCATACTACGTCGACAAAATGTCAGTATCATGCTGCAGCTTCAAATCCGAAGTGGTGTTGGGATGTGAAGTGGTATTGAATTTGTCGAATTAAACAAACTGCTAGGAATGTTGATCCAATGATTACGTGTAATCCGTGGAATCCTGTGGCTACAAAGAATGTTGATCCGTAAACACCATCAGCAATTGTGAAGGGGGCTTCATAATATTCTATCGCTTGAAGAAATGTGAAGTAGAAGCCTAGGAGAATAGTTAAGGTGAGTGAGTGAATAGTTTGTTTTCGTTCACCTTCTATAATGCTATGGTGAGCTCAAGTTACTGTGACACCAGAGGCAAGAAGAACCGCTGTATTAAGAAGTGGTACTTCAAAAGGATCTAGGGTGGTTACTCCAGAAGGAGGCCAGCAACCGCCTAATTCTGGGGTTGGAGCTAGACTGGCGTGGTAAAAAGCTCAGAAGAATCCAAGGAAGAAGAATACTTCTGAGGTGATAAATAGGATTATCCCATATCGTAACCCCTTTTGAACTGGCGGGGTGTGATGTCCTTGAAATGTCCCTTCTCGGATAATATCTCGCCATCATTGGATCATTGTTAGAAGTAGTAAAATTAATCCAATTGTTATTAAAACAGTTGAATTAAAATGGAATCAAATAGCTAACCCTGAAGTCATTAAAAGGGCTGCAATTGCACCTGTGAGGGGTCAGGGGCTTGGATCTACTATGTGGTATGCATGTGCTTGGTGGGCCATTAAACGTTTTCTTGTAGGTAGAGACTTAGCAAGAGTACAAAGACATAGGCTTGGATTATAGCAACGGCTACTTCTAACAATGTGAGTAAAAGTAGTAAAATTGTTGTTAATAATGCTACTGTAGGTATAAGAGGTATAAGAACAAATGCTGCTGTCGCGATAAGTTGAATAAGTAGGTGTCCTGCAGTTAAATTTGCTGTTAGTCGAACACCTAGGGCGATAGGTCGAATAAATAAGCTGATTGTTTCAATAATAATAAGTACGGGGATTAGTGGTATGGGTGTGCCTTCTGGTAATAGGTGACCTAGGGAGTGTGTGGGTTGGTTTCGTATCCCAATGATGACAGTTGCTAATCATAAAGGTACTGCTAATCCTATATTTAAGGATAATTGGGTTGTAGGGGTAAAGGTGTATGGAAGTAACCCAAGTATATTTAAGGAAATTAGGAAGATTATTAATGACGCGAAAATTAATGCTCATTTATGACCTGTGGTATTTAGAGGAAGAAGAAGTTGTTTTGTAAATAGATTAATAAACCAGTTTTGTAATGTGAGTATACGGTTATTTATCCAACGAGATGAGGGGGTAGGGAATATAATTCAAGGTGTAATAATAGCTAAAGCCATCAATGGGATACCTAAAAACATAGGACTAATAAATTGGTCAAAGAAGCTTAATGTCATTGTCAGTTTCAAGGGGTTGTTTTTAATGTTTTAGTGCTTAAAACATTTGGTTCGTTAGGGTATTTATGTGCTATTACTTTAGGTGGAATAATAATGGTAAAGACTAATCATGTAAATAATAAAATTATTAATCAAGGTGAGGGATTTAATTGAGGCATGTCGCTAAGGGTGGTTGGGAGTCACCAATTTTTAGCTTAAAAGGCTAACGCTGAGGTCCAATTTAGCTTCTTAACGAGGCGTCTTCAAGTATAAGTGATGATCAGTTTTCAAATTGTTGTAGTGGTACCGCTTCTACCACAATAGGTATAAAGCTGTGGTTAGCACCACAAATTTCTGAACATTGTCCATAAAACACTCCTGGTCGTGATGTGATAAAAGCTGTTTGATTAAGCCGTCCTGGTACTGCGTCTATTTTTACCCCTAGAGAAGGTACTGCTCATGAGTGGAGTACATCTTCTGCAGACACTAAGACTCGAATTGGTGATTCAACCGGGATTACTATACGATGATCTGCTTCTAACAATCGAAATTGGCCTGGTGTGAGGTCTTGGGTTGGGATTATATATGAATCAAAGGCCAAGTCTTCATAATCAGTATATTCATAACTTCAGTATCATTGATGGCCGACTGCTTTAATTGTAAGGTGAGGGTCGTTTACCTCATCTATAAGATAAAGAATTCGCAGTGATGGAAGAGCGATTAGGATAAGAATAATTGCGGGGAGAACAGTTCAAATAATTTCAATTTCTTGTGAGTCTAATAAGAATTTGTTTGTTAATTTTGTAGTAACTATGGCTACAATAATATAAAGCACTAAAGTGCTAATCAGGAATACAATTATTAATGCATGATCATGAAAATGAAGTAGTTCTTCTATTACAGGTGATGCTGCGTCTTGAAAACCTAGTTGTGAGGGATAAGCCATTATTTAAGACATGTAGGGGTTTAACCAACAACTCTGCCTTGACAAGGCAGTATAATATTTTACTAATATCTTTAGTTAGTTGTGTAAAGAAAGTGGCAGAACGGTTTTGTGGGTGGCTTGAAACCATTTTATGGGGGTTCAATTCCCTCCTTTCTCGTTTAGTTGTTTGTTTGTACTTGAACAAAAGCAGGTTCCTCAAATGTGTGATATGGTGGGGGGCATCCATGAAGTCATTCAATGTTTGTTGAAGCCAATTCAACTATTAGTACTTCCCGTTTAGCAGCAAATGCTTCTCAGATAATAAATAAAAACATGATTACGGCGATTAAGGATACAAGTGATCCAATAGAAGAAACAGTGTTTCACAGTGAGTATGCGTCTGGGTAGTCAGAGTATCGTCGGGGTATACCGGCTAACCCTAGGAAGTGTTGAGGGAAGAATGTTAAGTTTACACCTGCAAATATTACACCAAAATGAATTTTAGTTCAAGAGTTGTGTAGAGTGTAGCCTGTAAATAAAGGAAATCAATGTACAAACCCTGCTATAATTGCAAATACGGCACCTATTGAAAGAACGTAGTGGAAGTGGGCAACTACATAATAAGTGTCGTGTAAGACAATGTCTAAAGAGGAGTTTGCTAATACAATTCCTGTTAACCCCCCAACAGTAAATAAGAAGATAAAACCTAGAGCTCATAGCAGAGGAGTTTCTCATTTAATAGAGCCTCCGTGAAGTGTGGCTAATCAACTAAATACTTTTACACCTGTGGGAATGGCAATAATTATTGTTGCTGAGGTGAAGTATGCTCGGGTGTCTACATCTATTCCTACTGTGAATATGTGGTGAGCTCAGACAATAAACCCTAAAAGTCCGATTGCTATTATTGCTCAAACTATTCCTATGTAACCGAAGGGCTCTTTTTTACCAGAATAATAAGCTACAATGTGGGAGATTATACCAAAGCCTGGGAGGATAAGGATATATACTTCAGGATGCCCAAAGAATCAAAATAAGTGTTGGTAAAGGATAGGGTCTCCCCCTCCAGAGGGGTCAAAAAATGTTGTGTTTAAGTTTCGATCTGTTAGAAGTATAGTAATTCCAGCTGCTAATACAGGAAGGGATAATAAAAGTAATACTGCGGTTACTAAGACTGCTCAAACAAATAATGGTGTTTGATATTGTGAGATCGATGGAGGTTTTATGTTAATGATAGTGGTGATAAAATTAATAGCCCCTAGAATTGATGAAACACCTGCTAAATGAAGAGAAAAGATTGTTAAGTCTACAGAGGCCCCAGCATGAGCTAAGTTACCTGCTAGCGGGGGGTAGACCGTTCAACCTGTACCCGCTCCAGCTTCTACTCCTGATGAAGCAAGCAGAAGAAGAAAAGAGGGTGGTAATAATCAAAAACTTATATTATTTATTCGAGGAAAAGCTATATCAGGCGCTCCGATTATTAACGGAATTAGTCAATTACCAAAACCCCCGATTATAATTGGTATAACTATAAAAAAAATTATTACGAAAGCATGAGCAGTTACAATAACATTATAGATTTGATCATCTCCCAGTAAAGCTCCTGGTTGACTTAGTTCTGCTCGGATTAAAAGGCTTAGTGCAGTGCCGACTATTCCGGCTCAAGCACCAAATACTAAGTATAGGGTGCCGATGTCTTTGTGATTAGTTGAGAAAAATCATCGTGTGATTGCCACAGGTAGGATGGCTGAGTAAGCGGTGGATTGTAACCCCACATACAGAGGTTTAAGCCCTCTTCATACCAAGCCTTGAGGTGTAATACATATAAGATTGCAAATCTTAAGTAGCCAATTAATTTTTGCCGGGGCTTTCCCCCCCGCCTTTCCGCCTTTTTAAGGCGGGGGGAAAAGTAGATGGATGCTCGCTGGTTGGAGTGTCTAGCTGTTAACTAGGAAATTGTAGGATCGAGGCCTACCCATCTAGTAAGGCTTTAGCTTAATTAAAGTGTCTGTTTTGCATACAGTAGATGTAGGTTAATTACCTGCAAGTCTTATCAAGGGTTAAAGGATTTTCACTTCTACTTAAGGCTTTGAAGGCCTTTGGTCTTTTATTAACCTAAACCCTTAGTTGATAATAGCTATTATACTAGGTAGGATAGGGAGAAGTATCAATGATATAATCGTTGATACAGATAGGTGGATAGTGGGCTGTTTGTTATTACATCGCCATTGGCTAGTTATAGGGGTGGTGTTGGGTGATAGGGTTAGTGTTATAGCATATGATAATCGCAGGTAAAAATAAAGGCTTAATAAAGCAGACAGCGCTGTGATTGTTGCAATTGTGTTTAATTCTTGTTTTGTTAGTTCAGATAAGATTATTCATTTGGGGCCGAATCCTGTAAGAGGTGGTAAACCCCCTAAGGATAGGAGGGCTAACGGGGCTAGCGCGGTTATTGTAGGGGATTTAGATCATGAAGTTGCTAGTGCATTAATAGAAGTTGCTTTATTTAGTTTAAATAGGTTAAAGATGGAAATTGTTATAAAAATATAGATTGCAAGAGTAATAAGTGTAAGTGATGGTGAGAATTGTAGAACAATAACCATTCAGCCAATGTGGGCAATTGATGAGTATGCTAAGATCTTTCGCAATTGTGTCTGATTTAATCCCCCTCAGCCCCCAACTATAGTAGATAGCATTGCTATAATAACCAGTACGGGGTTATCTAGGTTTATTTGTATTATTAGGGAAAAAGGAGCTAGTTTTTGTCACGTAGATATAATTAATCCGGTGGTAAGGTCTAGGCCTTGAAGTACTTCTGGTAATCATGTGTGAAGGGGTGCTATGCCAATTTTTAAGGCTAGGCCTAATATTATAATGGTTAGGGGTAATGGATGAGATAGTTCATCAATACCTCATTTTCCTGTAATCCATGCATTAGTGGAGCTAGCAAATAAGATTATTGCTGCGGCTGTAGCCTGGATGAGGAAATACTTTGTAGAAGCTTCTACAGACCGTGGGTGATGGTGTTGTGCTATTAAAGGAATAATTGCTAGTGTATTAATTTCTAGGCCTATTCATGCTAGTAATCAGTGTGAGCTTATGAATGTGATTGTAGTACCTAGGCCTAAACCTATTAGAAAGATTGATATAATGTAGGGGTTCATTAGCAAAGGGAGGGTTTTAACCTACATTTTTGGGGTATGGGCCCAAAAGCTTAATTTAGCTGACTTTACTTTAGGAAGTGGTGTAGTAGGAAGCACTAAGAGTTTTGATCTCTTAAGTGGGGTTCGAGTCCTCTCTTTCTAAGGAATTAGGGGGATTCTAACCCCCGTAATGCACTCTATCAAAGTGGTCCTTTAGTACTCAGGCATAATTCCTTATATATGTGGTGGGATCCCTGCTAGCGAAAGAGGCGCTGATAAGTGTCAAATAATTAATGCTAATGTTAGTGGTAGGAAGTTTTTTCAGATGAGGTGTATTAATTGGTCGTATCGGAATCGTGGGTATGAGGCTCGAACTCATAAGAATACTAAGGATAGTAGGGTTGCTTTAATTATAAGATTTGCTGTTGTTAGTTCAGGTAAGGAAGGGATATGAGATGCTCCTAGAAAAAGGATAGTTGACAAGGTGTTTATAAGTAAGATGTTGGCATATTCTGCAAGGAAAAAGAGTGCAAAAGGTCCTCCTGCGTATTCAACATTAAAACCCGAAACCAGTTCTGACTCCCCCTCTGTTAAATCAAATGGTGCCCGGTTTGTTTCAGCTAGTGTGGAGATATATCATATTGCTGCTAAAGGTCAGGCGGGGATAATAAGTCATAAGCTTTCTTGTGTAACCCCAAATGATTGTAGTGTGAAATTACCAGTGAAGATGATTAATGCTAGTAAAATTAATCCTAAGCTTACTTCGTAAGAAATAGTTTGGGCTACTGCTCGTAATGCTCCAATTAATGCATATTTTGAATTTGATGCTCAACCTGACCCTAGGATAGAGTAAACTGCAAGGCTTGATAGGGCTAAGATAAGTAGTATTCCCAGATTAATATTAATTACAGGGTGAGGTATTGGTAAGGGAGCTCATAATATAAGGGCAAGTGTTAATGCTAATACTGGGGTGGCAATAAATAAAATAGGTGAAGATGTTGAGGGTTTTACTGGTTCCTTAATAAATAATTTTACTCCATCTGCAATTGGTTGAAGTAGACCAAAAGGTCCTACGATATTAGGCCCTTTTCGGTGTTGTATATATCCTAATACTTTACGTTCCAGAAGAGTTAAGAAAGCAACTGCTAGTAGTACAGGAATAATATATATTAAAGGGTTAACAATTTGCGCTATAATTATGGTGGTCATAGTTGAGGAGAGGATTTGAACCTCTATTCAAAGGGCTTAGGTCTTTTGCAATAACCGGACTCTGCCACTTCAACATGTAGTTATATTCTGGATTTATTTTGTGTTATTTTAACCTTTAATATTTTTTCAAGGGTTAAAAAGTGGGCTTGTTTTAAAACATGGGCCTATCCTTCTTGGTCCTTTCGTACTGAAGAAAGTCACACTCATAGATAGAAACTGACCTGGATTACTCCGGTCTGAACTCAGATCACGTAGGACTTTAATCGTTGAACAAACGAACCCTTAATAGCGGCTACACCATTAGGATGTCCTGATCCAACATCGAGGTCGTAAACCCTCTTGTCGATAGGGACTCTCAAAGAGGATTGCGCTGTTATCCCTGGGGTAACTAGGTTCATTAATCGGCTGTTGCCGGATCAATTGGTCAAATATTTTGGTACTTAGAAATGACATTCTTGGGTATAAGGTTTTCATCTCAATCCTCACGGAGGTTTTGTTTTACTCCGCGGTCGCCCCAACTAAAGATTTAAGATGAGGTCATCGTTTTAATTACCTTTTATGTGGTATTAATTTTTTAATAAATTCATCTATCATCTAAAGCTCCACAGGGTCTTCTCGTCTTATGGGTTAATCCCCGCTTCTGCACGGGGAGATCAATTTCATTAACTGGAGTAAGGAGACAGTTTAGCCCTCGTTATGCCATTCATACAGGTCTTTATTTAAAAGACAAGTGATTGCGCTACCTTTGCACGGTCAAAATACCGCGGCCGTTAAACTTATGGTCACAGGGCAGGCGGGACCTCTTATTCATTATGTTATGCAAGAGGCGGTTTTTTGGTAAACAGGCGAGGCTATTATCATATTTGCCGAGTTCCTTCTCACTCTTTTAGTTTATCCTAGATAGCAATCCAGTGTGGGGTTGATGATTTTTATTGTTGTTTTTTCTTGTTCTTTATTTATTACAACATTTCCCTCTTGAAATTGGGGTCATTAAATCTCGGTGTTAGTTCGATCCGAGGCACACTTTTGCTAAAGGAGAGAATCTTAACTTCTCTTATTACTCATATTAACATTATCACTTTCATGTGTTATGAAAAGGCCTGATGAATTTAGGGGTTTAAGAATGTTTATCTGAATTAAAAGTTTTACTAGTGCTTGAGCTTTAACGCTTTCTATATCGATGGCTGCTTTCAGGCCCACTAAGGCATTTGTGTACTTTGGTGTTTTTGATCTTTAACCTCCATTGTAAGGTTGTGTCCTATGTCAAAAGAGCTGTACCCCTTTTGACTAACTCTATATTATTATTAACTAAATCTGTTTGTTTAAATTTTAGGTGAATTAAGGGTTTAATATAGGCTGAACTTTTATTCATTTTTCAGGCAACCAGCTATAACTAAGCTCGTTTGGTTTATCACCTCTACTCGGAGCTCATTCCAACCTTTTGCCACAGGTACGGATTAGTCCATTATGTCTTGACTGTCTCGGAGTAGCTCGCTTAGTTTCGGGGTATCAAACTAAAGATCTCTTTGCTTGGGATGTACTTGTTAAACCATTATGCAAAAGGTACAAGATTTAATCTTTGCTGCTCTTTACTTAAGTTATTTTTTTAATTTCTTTTTCAGCTTTCCCTTGCGGTACTAGTTTTGTAGCTTCATTATTCCTTTTCAGTCTCCCTTACTTGGGCTATAAAATGTTTTAATATTACTTTTTAGGGTATTAGGGGTTATCTTTAGTTTTTATTTGAATTTAGTGTGTGAGCTAGCATATGGGTATCAGAGCAGTTCTATTTGCAAGAACAACTTCTCGGTGTAAGTGAGATGCTTTAACTATTTCAGCTATGCTTTGGTATTCCAAGCACACCTTCCGGTACACTTACCATGTTACGACTTGCCTCCCCTTGTATTTCATTTAGGTTTTAATTAATCGTAGTTATGTTATTGGGGAGAGTGACGGGCGGTGTGTGCGCGCTTTAGAGCCAGTTTCAGGTGAACACTCTATTTCCTCCTTACTGCTAAATCCTCCTTTAGGTTTATATTTCAATATACCATCCGTATTCATTAATAAATGAGTGTAGCCCATTTCTTCCCCTATTATAAACTACACCTCGACCTGACGTTTTGGGTTAACACTAGTTTTGCTCACTGTTGTTCTTTCACAAGGTAAGCTGACGACGGCGGTATATAAATTGATTAAGCAAAATAGGGTGAGGTTTAACGGGGGTTATCAGTTATAGAACAGGCTCCTCTAGGTGGGTGTAAAGCACCGCCAAGTCCTTTGGGTTTTAAGCTAAAGCTCGTAGTACCCGGGCGAGTATAATGTAATTAAAATACTTTCGTTTAAGACTATGCATAGTGGGGTATCTAATCCCAGTTTGTTTCATAGCTTTCGTGGGTTCAGTTTTGTAAAGTCACTTTCGTAAATGAGTCTCATACCTTCGGATGCGTATGACAGCCTGGAAGATGTTTAACTTTAGTCTTTTAATACTTAACCACTCTTTACGCCGATTTCTATTATCTTGAGCCTCTCGTATAACCGCGGTGGCTGGCACGAGTTTTACCGGCTCTAAAAACCTTAACTAAGTCAAGTTTACACTTATGGCTTAATGTTTATCACTGCTGAATTCCCTTGGGGGTGTGGCTAAGCAAGGTGTCATGGGCGATCATATGTGCCTGATACCAGCTCCTTGATCTCATAAGAGGGTTAAGGGCATTCTCACGGGGGTGCGGATGCTTGCATGTGTAAGTTTGGTTATAGATAATAGTAAAGCTAGGACCAAGCCTTTGTGCTTTCGGAACTTTCTAGGGTTCATAATAACATCTTCAGTGTTATGCTTTAAGTCTTAAGCTACGATGGCCTTCTAGTATTTTACCCTAGTTGTTGTAATAAATAGATAAGATATGATATATTTTTTTAAAAACTGGTAATACATAAATACGAAACTACACATCGTTTTGTACATTTATAAGCCAATAGATAACCTTGGGACCTTATTGTTTAAACTAGATTAATTAAATTGTTAGTTACCTTAGGGCCTTAGGGGGGTTGGGGGGTTTTTTCTTTAAAAACAGAAGGGGGGGCGACCTAAGAGGATTATAGTATTTATTATGCTCTAGAAAACTCTATATGCGATTCTTAAGTAATGTAATTTCAACACTACACTAATATTACTCAATAAGGAACGAATGTTCAACCTTCTGTCATAGGGCCGCGTGCACTCTGAAATGTTCACGAAGGGAAAAAAAAAAGAGAACCAGCTGCCCCCGTGGAGAGAACGCTCGGCTTGGGGGGTAACGAGTCGAAGGTTTAACACCATTAGTCAATGTAAGCGTCGATGAAAGTGTGCGGGTTAATAAATTAATGGACCTGAAAAAGGAGGAGATGCCAGGAATAATTCACCTTTTAGGTAGCAACCCTTCAATAGGGGCTCCTGACCATCAAGAACCGTTATCCTTAAGTTATATACTCTGGTTGGTAGGCTCTTACTACATACAATTTTTAATTTAATGATATTTGGAGTCTTGGTATATCATTACTTATGAGTTTTTTATTAGATCTTAAATCTCTCAGCATTATTACTCTTAGTGCATTCTTAAATTTATGGTTTATGTCTACCTTAGTAATATAGTTTATTTATATGTTTAATATAATTTAATGGTTTTTATACATAAAATGTCCTAAGGAATTAATATTATGCACTGTATATATATATATGGATATTTCATATATGTACCAGAAAATATTTTAACTTAGAATATCAGCTTTGGGAGCTGGTGGCGGGAGTTAGAGTCTCCTTTTTCTGAGCAGTGGGGAGGGGTTTAACCTCCGGCCTCCGGTTTACAAAACCGGCGCTCTAATACTGAGCTACAAATGCAGTTTAATTTAAGAACTTTGTTTTCTATTCAACCGGATGCAGGTAGAGCTATTAGGAAGATTATGAAATAAATAACTGAGGCTAATTGACCAATTAAAATATAAGGGGGTTCTACAGGCATTCCTCCAATTCATGTAAGAATTATTATGTCTGCAACTAGTATTCAGAATATAAGTTGACCAAAGGGTCGGAAGGTGAGTCCTCGTTGTTTTGATGTGTGAAGAATTGGTACTAGTATTAATACTAAAATTGAGAATAGTAAGGCTAATACACCCCCTAGTTTATTTGGAATTGATCGTAGGATAGCGTAGGCGAATAGAAAATATCATTCGGGTTTAATATGAGGGGGGGTTACTAAGGGGTTTGCTGGTGTAAAGTTGTCAGGGTCCCCTAGAATGTTAGGTGTGAAGAGAGCAATTGATGTTAGGGTAATTAATAATGCGGCAAATCCTAATAGGTCTTTGTAAGAGAAGTAGGGGTGAAATGAGACTTTGTCTGCGTCAGAGTTAATCCCGGCGGGGTTATTTGATCCTGTTTCATGGAGGAAAAGTAGGTGGACCATTGATGCAGCCGCAACAATGAATGGAAGTAAGAAATGGAATGCGAAGAATCGGGTTAGGGTGGCGTTGTCTACAGAGAACCCTCCTCACACTCATTGTACTAAATCATTTCCGATGTATGGCACAGCTGATATCAGGTTAGTAATGACCGTGGCTCCTCAAAAGGATATTTGTCCTCAGGGTAGTACATATCCTACGAATGCAGTGGCTATTACAAGAAGCAGAAGAATTACTCCCACGTTTCAGGTTTCTTTATATAAGTAGGATCCGTAATAAAGACCTCGTGCAATGTGAAGGTAAATACAGATAAAAAAGAAGGATGCTCCGTTGGCATGTATATTTCGGATGAGTCAGCCGTAATTTACGTCACGACAAATGTGTGTGACCGAAGAAAAAGCGGTTGCAATATCTGAGGTGTAATGTATTGCTAGGAATAGTCCTGTAAGGATTTGGGCTATTAAGCATAGCCCTAAAAGAGACCCAAAGTTTCATCATACAGAGATGTTTGATGGTGCAGGTAGATCTACAAGAGCGTTATTTGCGATTTTAATGATTGGGTGGGTTTTTCGAATGTTGGCCATTGGGTTTTTATAGTTGAATTACAACGGTGGTTTTTCAAGCCATTAGTCCTGGTTAGAATCCTGGTAAAAACTATGACTTATTTGATATTCTTATTATTAATAGGGTTAATTTTTGGTTTAATTGCGGTGGCTTCCAACCCCTCCCCATACTTTGCTGCTTTAGGGTTAGTTGTTGTAGCTGGAATGGGGTGTGGTGTTATAGTGAGTTTTGGGGGGCCTTTCTTATCTTTAGTTTTGTTTTTAATCTACTTGGGGGGAATGTTAGTTGTTTTTGCGTATTCCGCTGCTTTAGCCGCTGAGCCCTACCCTGAGAGCTGAGGTAGTTGATCTGTTGCAGTTTACGGGGTTTTGTATTTCATAGGGGTAGTTTTATTTTTATTTTATTTCTACGGAGGGTGGTACGAGAGCTCTTGAGTGCCTGTAGATGATTTATCAGGTTTATCAGTATTTCGGGGGGATATGTCCGGAGTATCTTTAATGTATTCTTCAGGAGGTTGGGTTTTAGTTATTAGTGCTTGGGTTCTTTTGTTAACTTTATTTGTTGTACTGGAGTTAACACGAGGTCTTGCTCGCGGTACACTTCGAGTGGTTTAAATTAATAATGCTATGGTAAGGGTAAGGGTTAGAATAAATAGTATTAAATAGGTTTTAATTATACCTTTTTGGGTGTTACTTGTAGTTGTAATTAGAGGGAGGTTAAGGGTTGATGAGGCTTTGGGACCAATTTTCTCTAATCATGTTATGTCAATGGTTTGAGAGGCAATTTTTTGTCCTAATTGAAGGGATAATTCAATAGGTAATCGGTGAATAATAAGTGGGTAAAATCCTAGTGCATTAGAAAATAAATGGGGGGTTTTTTTAGGGGTAATATTTAATTGCTTAGATGTATTTAGGGCTATTTCTAAAGCTGTAATTAATCCAATCGCTGTAACAATAAGGGCGGCTATTTTAGTATAATATGGTATAGTTATAACTGGGTTCTTTATAGGTGTTATGTTTGATGTGATAATTAAGCCTGCGATAATACTCCCTCAAGCTAACCGTTTGATCGGGTTAATTAGTGGCTTGCTATTTTCATTAATTGGTGATAAGGGATTGAATCGTGGGTAGCCTATATTCACATAATAAACAATTCGTAGGCTGTAGACTGCTGTAAAGGAAGTGGCAATTAAAGTTAATAATAGGGCTCAGGCGTTTAAGTAAGAGGTGTTTATTGATTCAATAATGGCATCTTTTGAGAAAAATCCGGCCAGGAAAGGGGTTCCTGTTAAAGCTAGACTGCCTAGGGTGAGAGAGGACGAGGTGAAGGGAGTGAGATGGTGTATTCCTCCTATCTTACGGATATCTTGCTCATCGTTTAGGCTATGAATTAATGACCCCGAACATAAAAATAATATAGCTTTAAAGAAAGCGTGGGTACAGATATGAAGGAATGCTAATTGGGGTTGATTAAGACCGATCGTGACCATTATTAATCCTAGCTGACTGGATGTAGAAAATGCTACAATTTTTTTGATGTCGTTTTGTGTCAGAGCGCAGATAGCTGTAAATAAAGTGGTTAATGCTCCAAGACAAAGGCATGTTGTTAGGATAATAGGGTTATTTTCCATTAAAGGGCTTATTCGAATCAGTAAAAAAATCCCCGCAACCACTATTGTGCTTGAGTGTAGTAGGGCAGATACCGGAGTAGGACCCTCTATAGCTGAGGGTAGCCATGGGTGCAAACCAAATTGAGCTGACTTTCCTGTTGCAGCTAGGACCAGGCCTAACAGTGGAAGGGTGAGGTTTTCATTTTCAGCTAATGTAAATATTTGATTTATTTCCCAAGAATTTAAGTTTATAGCAATTCAGGCTATAAATAAAATCAATCCGATATCTCCGATTCGGTTATATACAACTGCCTGGATCGCGGCTATATTAGCGTCGGCACGTCCATACCATCACCCAATTAAAAGAAAGGATATAATACCAACTCCTTCCCAACCAATGAATAGTTGAAATATGTTATTTGAAGTTACTAGAATTATTATAGCGATTAGGAACATTAGAAGGTATTTAAAAAATCGGTTTATAACAGGGTCAGAGTGTATATATCAAGATGCAAATTCCAGGATAGATCATGTGACGTATAAAGCCACAGGGGTAAAAATCACTGAGTATAGGTCAAATTTAAAGCTAATATTAATATCAAAAGTTGATGTATTTATTCAAGATCATGTAGTAATAATAGTTTCTAACCCTTCATTAATAAATAGTATAAGGGGGTAATAGGCTAATTATAAATGATATTTTAACTGAATTTTTAACCCACCCAGTCGATCAGTTATGAGGGAGTGGTTTAGTTGTTATTGTTGAAATTAAGGGTATTAGTAGGAAAGTGAAAGATAATTAAAAGGCTTGAGGATATTATTAAAGAGGTGGAGTGCATAACTACTGCTTGGATTTGCACCAAGAGTTTTGGTTCCTAAGACCAACGGATTAACTAATATCCTTCAGAAGTTTCGAATGAGCTTTGGAGTTAAACCAAAGGGGCAAAAATTAGCAGTTTATGTTGTCTTCGGACCTCCTTCGGTGGATAAAAGGATTTTAACCTTTATTTTTAGAATCACAATCTAATGTTCTTTTTAAACTATATCTACAGAAAGTTCAACCTCATAACAACCCAGGCTTCATGATTAGGAGGATAAGTGGTATGAGGTGAAGTGTTATGATTAAGTGTTCTCGGGAGTGTGAAGGTTCTATGTGAAGCAGGTGATTAGTTAATGGTCCTCGTTGGGTTGTAAGAAATAGATATAATGAATATGCTGCAGTAATAAGTGTACCAAGGCCTGTGAGAATTAAGGTTCAAGGCGATCAATTAAAAAGAGATGAAATGATTATTAACTCCCCTATTAGATTAGGTAGAGGAGGTAAAGCTATGTTTGCCAGGCTGGCAGCGAATCATCAGGTAGCCATTAAGGGTAATACCATTTGTAGGCCTCGGGGCTAATATTATTGTTCGGCTATGGGTTCGCTCATAGTTTGTGTTTGCTAAACAAAATAGTGCTGATGAGGTAAGTCCATGTGCAATTATAAGTACAAGCGCTCCAGTAAAACCTCAAGGGGTTTGAATAAGGATACCTGTTGTAACCAATCCTATATGACTTAACTGAAGAGTAGGCGATTAGGGATTTTAAGTCATTTTGTCGTAGACAGATTAGTCCGGTCATAACGATTCCCCACAGGGCTAAAATTATAAAAGGGTAGCTCAGCTGTTTAGATAGTGGTTCAAGGATGTTTATTAGGCGTATTATACCATACCCCCCTAGTTTTAGCAGTACTGCAGCAAGGATTATGGAGCCCGCAATTGGTGCTTCTACGTGGGCTTTAGGTAACCATAGATGAACTCCGTAAAGGGGTATTTTTACAAGGAAAGCTAGGAGACAGCCTATTCATCATAATTTATCACTCAGGCAAGTGAGGACTAAAGGGGTTAGAATACTGAAGGGTTAGTATGGATAAAGAACCTGTCTTGTTTTGAAGTATGAGAAGTGCGACAAGTAGTGGTAGAGATCCTGCTAAGGTGTAGAATAGGAAATAGGTTCCTGCATTCAACCGTTCTGTTTGATTACCTCATCGGGTGATAATTAACAAGGTTGGAATTAATGTGGCCTCAAATATAACATAAAACATAATTAATTCCGTGGCGCTAAATGCTATAATGAGGAAGATTTGTAAGGATGTAAGTAGTGTGATGTATATTCGTTGTCGGTTAACAGGGTTATTGGCTGAGTGGTTCTGGCTAGCAAGGATTATCAGTGGAAGGAGCCAGCATGTGAGAATTAATAAAGGGGTAGATAAAGGGTCAGTAGCTATTAATCCGCTTAAATTTGATCAAGCGGTGTCAGATGATCAAATAAGTCAATTGAGAGTAAATAAAGCATGGTTAGACTATGCACTAATGTGGATGGTCATAACCATTTTTTAGGAATAAGTCATGTTGTGGGAATAAGCATAATCGTTGGAATAAGGATTTTTAACATTGTAGGATGTTTAAAGCTTGAAGACGATCTGTTCCGTGTGTGCGAGAGGTTGCTACTAGAAGAGGCTAACCCAGCACTTGCCTCACATGCTGAAAAAGCAAGTATTAACATAGGGGTTGGGAGAAATTAATTGAGTTTAATTGTAAAGTTCATAAGGATAGGGCAACATACAATGATAGTATTATTCCTTCTAAACATAAAAGAGCGGAAAGTAAGTGGTTTCGGTGAAAAGTTAATCCTATAAGTCCTAGGATGAATGTTGTTGAGAAAGCAAAGTGTACAGGTGTCATAAAACGATCGTGGATTCTAACCACGTGCTTTTGAGCCGAAATCAAGTGTTTTAATTATACTAATCGTTTATTCAGCTCATTCTAGGCCACCTTGGATCCACTCATAAATTAATCCTAGTGTAAGAAGAATAACAACTGATGATGCTCATATAAATGTGTAAGAGGGGAACTCTAATTGTATACCTCATGGAAGCGGAAGGAGAAGTGCAATCTCTAGATCAAATAAAAGAAATAAAATTGCTACTAGGAAGAATCGTAATGAAAAAGGGAGTCGGGCTGAACCTAGGGGGTCGAAACCACATTCATAGGGTGATAGTTTCTCTACATCTGGGTTTATTTGGGGTAACCAAAATGAGATGAGGGTTAGTAAAATGGAAAGGGAGGTTGATATTAGTAAAATTGTAATTAATAAGTTCATTATCTTTTCTTGGGTTTTAACCGAGACCGGGTGATTGGAAGTCACTCATACTTTTTAGTACTAAAAAGATAAGATCC
Organism: Hippocampus guttulatus; assembly: GCF_054856545.1. NCBI lineage: Eukaryota > Metazoa > Chordata > Actinopteri > Syngnathiformes > Syngnathidae > Hippocampus > Hippocampus guttulatus. The sequence continues at coordinate 5,707 of NW_028233793.1, read as the reverse complement.
TCATCAATAAATTGAGACATAAAGGAATAATCATACTACGTCGACAAAATGTCAGTATCATGCTGCAGAAATCCGAAGTGGTGTTGGGATGTGAAGTGGTATTGAATTTGTCGAATTAAACAAACTGCTAGGAATGTTGATCCAATGATTACGTGTAATCCGTGGAATCCTGTGGCTACAAAGAATGTTGATCCGTAAACACCATCAGCAATTGTGAAGGGGGCTTCATAATATTCTATCGCTTGAAGAAATGTGAAGTAGAAGCCTAGGAGAATAGTTAAGGTGAGTGAGTGAATAGTTTGTTTTCGTTCACCTTCTATAATGCTATGGTGAGCTCAAGTTACTGTGACACCAGAGGCAAGAAGAACCGCTGTATTAAGAAGTGGTACTTCAAAAGGATCTAGGGTGGTTACTCCAGAAGGAGGCCAGCAACCGCCTAATTCTGGGGTTGGAGCTAGACTGGCGTGGTAAAAAGCTCAGAAGAATCCAAGGAAGAAGAATACTTCTGAGGTGATAAATAGGATTATCCCATATCGTAACCCCTTTTGAACTGGCGGGGTGTGATGTCCTTGAAATGTCCCTTCTCGGATAATATCTCGCCATCATTGGATCATTGTTAGAAGTAGTAAAATTAATCCAATTGTTATTAAAACAGTTGAATTAAAATGGAATCAAATAGCTAACCCTGAAGTCATTAAAAGGGCTGCAATTGCACCTGTGAGGGGTCAGGGGCTTGGATCTACTATGTGGTATGCATGTGCTTGGTGGGCCATTAAACGTTTTCTTGTAGGTAGAGACTTAGCAAGAGTACAAAGACATAGGCTTGGATTATAGCAACGGCTACTTCTAACAATGTGAGTAAAAGTAGTAAAATTGTTGTTAATAATGCTACTGTAGGTATAAGAGGTATAAGAACAAATGCTGCTGTCGCGATAAGTTGAATAAGTAGGTGTCCTGCAGTTAAATTTGCTGTTAGTCGAACACCTAGGGCGATAGGTCGAATAAATAAGCTGATTGTTTCAATAATAATAAGTACGGGGATTAGTGGTATGGGTGTGCCTTCTGGTAATAGGTGACCTAGGGAGTGTGTGGGTTGGTTTCGTATCCCAATGATGACAGTTGCTAATCATAAAGGTACTGCTAATCCTATATTTAAGGATAATTGGGTTGTAGGGTAAAGGTGTATGGAAGTAACCCAAGTATATTTAAGGAAATTAGGAAGATTATTAATGACGCGAAAATTAATGCTCATTTATGACCTGTGGTATTTAGAGGAAGAAGAAGTTGTTTTGTAAATAGATTAATAAACCAGTTTTGTAATGTGAGTATACGGTTATTTATCCAACGAGATGAGGGGGTAGGGAATATAATTCAAGGTGTAATAATAGCTAAAGCCATCAATGGGATACCTAAAAACATAGGACTAATAAATTGGTCAAAGAAGCTTAATGTCATTGTCAGTTTCAAGGGGTTGTTTTTAATGTTTTAGTGCTTAAAACATTTGGTTCGTTAGGGTATTTATGTGCTATTACTTTAGGTGGAATAATAATGGTAAAGACTAATCATGTAAATAATAAAATTATTAATCAAGGTGAGGGATTTAATTGAGGCATGTCGCTAAGGGTGGTTGGGAGTCACCAATTTTTAGCTTAAAAGGCTAACGCTGAGGTCCAATTTAGCTTCTTAACGAGGCGTCTTCAAGTATAAGTGATGATCAGTTTTCAAATTGTTGTAGTGGTACCGCTTCTACCACAATAGGTATAAAGCTGTGGTTAGCACCACAAATTTCTGAACATTGTCCATAAAACACTCCTGGTCGTGATGTGATAAAAGCTGTTTGATTAAGCCGTCCTGGTACTGCGTCTATTTTTACCCCTAGAGAAGGTACTGCTCATGAGTGGAGTACATCTTCTGCAGACACTAAGACTCGAATTGGTGATTCAACCGGGATTACTATACGATGATCTGCTTCTAACAATCGAAATTGGCCTGGTGTGAGGTCTTGGGTTGGGATTATATATGAATCAAAGGCCAAGTCTTCATAATCAGTATATTCATAACTTCAGTATCATTGATGGCCGACTGCTTTAATTGTAAGGTGAGGGTCGTTTACCTCATCTATAAGATAAAGAATTCGCAGTGATGGAAGAGCGATTAGGATAAGAATAATTGCGGGGAGAACAGTTCAAATAATTTCAATTTCTTGTGAGTCTAATAAGAATTTGTTTGTTAATTTTGTAGTAACTATGGCTACAATAATATAAAGCACTAAAGTGCTAATCAGGAATACAATTATTAATGCATGATCATGAAAATGAAGTAGTTCTTCTATTACAGGTGATGCTGCGTCTTGAAAACCTAGTTGTGAGGGATAAGCCATTATTTAAGACATGTAGGGGTTTAACCAACAACTCTGCCTTGACAAGGCAGTATAATATTTTACTAATATCTTTAGTTAGTTGTGTAAAGAAAGTGGCAGAACGGTTTTGTGGGTGGCTTGAAACCATTTTATGGGGGTTCAATTCCCTCCTTTCTCGTTTAGTTGTTTGTTTGTACTTGAACAAAAGCAGGTTCCTCAAATGTGTGATATGGTGGGGGGCATCCATGAAGTCATTCAATGTTTGTTGAAGCCAATTCAACTATTAGTACTTCCCGTTTAGCAGCAAATGCTTCTCAGATAATAAATAAAAACATGATTACGGCGATTAAGGATACAAGTGATCCAATAGAAGAAACAGTGTTTCACAGTGAGTATGCGTCTGGGTAGTCAGAGTATCGTCGGGGTATACCGGCTAACCCTAGGAAGTGTTGAGGGAAGAATGTTAAGTTTACACCTGCAAATATTACACCAAAATGAATTTTAGTTCAAGAGTTGTGTAGAGTGTAGCCTGTAAATAAAGGAAATCAATGTACAAACCCTGCTATAATTGCAAATACGGCACCTATTGAAAGAACGTAGTGGAAGTGGGCAACTACATAATAAGTGTCGTGTAAGACAATGTCTAAAGAGGAGTTTGCTAATACAATTCCTGTTAACCCCCCCAACAGTAAATAAGAAGATAAAACCTAGAGCTCATAGCAGAGGAGTTTCTCATTTAATAGAGCCTCCGTGAAGTGTGGCTAATCAACTAAATACTTTTACACCTGTGGGAATGGCAATAATTATTGTTGCTGAGGTGAAGTATGCTCGGGTGTCTACATCTATTCCTACTGTGAATATGTGGTGAGCTCAGACAATAAACCCTAAAAGTCCGATTGCTATTATTGCTCAAACTATTCCTATGTAACCGAAGGGCTCTTTTTTACCAGAATAATAAGCTACAATGTGGGAGATTATACCAAAGCCTGGGAGGATAAGGATATATACTTCAGGATGCCAAAGAATCAAAATAAGTGTTGGTAAAGGATAGGGTCTCCCCCTCCAGAGGGGTCAAAAAATGTTGTGTTTAAGTTTCGATCTGTTAGAAGTATAGTAATTCCAGCTGCTAATACAGGAAGGGATAATAAAAGTAATACTGCGGTTACTAAGACTGCTCAAACAAATAATGGTGTTTGATATTGTGAGATCGATGGAGGTTTTATGTTAATGATAGTGGTGATAAAATTAATAGCCCCTAGAATTGATGAAACACCTGCTAAATGAAGAGAAAAGATTGTTAAGTCTACAGAGGCCCCAGCATGAGCTAAGTTACCTGCTAGCGGGGGGTAGACCGTTCAACCTGTACCCGCTCCAGCTTCTACTCCTGATGAAGCAAGCAGAAGAAGAAAAGAGGGTGGTAATAATCAAAAACTTATATTATTTATTCGAGGAAAAGCTATATCAGGCGCTCCGATTATTAACGGAATTAGTCAATTACCAAAACCCCCGATTATAATTGGTATAACTATAAAAAAAATTATTACGAAAGCATGAGCAGTTACAATAACATTATAGATTTGATCATCTCCCAGTAAAGCTCCTGGTTGACTTAGTTCTGCTCGGATTAAAAGGCTTAGTGCAGTGCCGACTATTCCGGCTCAAGCACCAAATACTAAGTATAGGGTGCCGATGTCTTTGTGATTAGTTGAGAAAAATCATCGTGTGATTGCCACAGGTAGGATGGCTGAGTAAGCGGTGGATTGTAACCCCACATACAGAGGTTTAAGCCCTCTTCATACCAAGCCTTGAGGTGTAATACATATAAGATTGCACAAATCTTAAGTAGCCAATTAATTTTTGCCGGGGCTTTCCCCCCCGCCTTTCCGCCTTTTTAAGGCGGGGGGAAAAGTAGATGGATGCTCGCTGGTTGGAGTGTCTAGCTGTTAACTAGGAAATTGTAGGATCGAGGCCTACCCATCTAGTAAGGCTTTAGCTTAATTAAAGTGTCTGTTTTGCATACAGTAGATGTAGGTTAATTACCTGCAAGTCTTATCAAGGGTTAAAGGATTTTCACTTCTACTTAAGGCTTTGAAGGCCTTTGGTCTTTTATTAACCTAAACCCTTAGTTGATAATAGCTATTATACTAGGTAGGATAGGGAGAAGTATCAATGATATAATCGTTGATACAGATAGGTGGATAGTGGGCTGTTTGTTATTACATCGCCATTGGCTAGTTATAGGGGTGGTGTTGGGTGATAGGGTTAGTGTTATAGCATATGATAATCGCAGGTAAAAATAAAGGCTTAATAAAGCAGACAGCGCTGTGATTGTTGCAATTGTGTTTAATTCTTGTTTTGTTAGTTCAGATAAGATTATTCATTTGGGGCCGAATCCTGTAAGAGGTGGTAAACCCCCTAAGGATAGGAGGGCTAACGGGGCTAGCGCGGTTATTGTAGGGGATTTAGATCATGAAGTTGCTAGTGCATTAATAGAAGTTGCTTTATTTAGTTTAAATAGGTTAAAGATGGAAATTGTTATAAAAATATAGATTGCAAGAGTAATAAGTGTAAGTGATGGTGAGAATTGTAGAACAATAACCATTCAGCCAATGTGGGCAATTGATGAGTATGCTAAGATCTTTCGCAATTGTGTCTGATTTAATCCCCCTCAGCCCCCAACTATAGTAGATAGCATTGCTATAATAACCAGTACGGGGTTATCTAGGTTTATTTGTATTATTAGGGAAAAAGGAGCTAGTTTTTGTCACGTAGATATAATTAATCCGGTGGTAAGGTCTAGGCCTTGAAGTACTTCTGGTAATCATGTGTGAAGGGGTGCTATGCCAATTTTTAAGGCTAGGCCTAATATTATAATGGTTAGGGGTAATGGATGAGATAGTTCATCAATACCTCATTTTCCTGTAATCCATGCATTAGTGGAGCTAGCAAATAAGATTATTGCTGCGGCTGTAGCCTGGATGAGGAAATACTTTGTAGAAGCTTCTACAGACCGTGGGTGATGGTGTTGTGCTATTAAAGGAATAATTGCTAGTGTATTAATTTCTAGGCCTATTCATGCTAGTAATCAGTGTGAGCTTATGAATGTGATTGTAGTACCTAGGCCTAAACCTATTAGAAAGATTGATATAATGTAGGGGTTCATTAGCAAAGGGAGGGTTTTAACCTACATTTTTGGGGTATGGGCCCAAAAGCTTAATTTAGCTGACTTTACTTTAGGAAGTGGTGTAGTAGGAAGCACTAAGAGTTTTGATCTCTTAAGTGGGGTTCGAGTCCTCTCTTTCTAAGGAATTAGGGGGATTCTAACCCCCGTAATGCACTCTATCAAAG
>NW_028233792.1:0-28762 GCF_054856545.1 Hippocampus guttulatus | reverse complement strand
GATGCATTGGCCTATTTAGCCATGCTGAGGTTAGGGCTTTGCGTTGAAAATTAGGAACAAGCGTAGTCTGGAGGATCACCAGAACTACCCCAACAAGAAGCACTTACTGCTTTCAGAATACAAGTGAGTGCTTAGGTTTGAGTAATCTTAGTGATGCATTGGCCTATTTAGCTTGGCTGAGGTTAGGGCATTGCGTTGAAAACTAGGAATAAAAGTAGTCTGGAGAGTGACCAGAACTACCCCAACAAGAAGCACTTACCGTATTTTCACGACTATAAGGCGCCATTAAAAGTCTTAAATTTTCTCCAAAATGGACAGGACGCCTTATAATGCGGAGCGTCTAGTGTATGAGCCGAGTTCCAAAGCATGACTGAGAACGCTTCTGGCCGACACGCTGTTTATATAGAGAAAAGGCGGAGTGAGTGACGACAGGCATGCGGAAGTCCGCCAATGAGTGAAGGGTGGGCGTGTAAGAGTACGCTGAAGGCACGTCCCGAGCAGGTACCAGTCGCCAATGAGGTGAAGGGTGGGCGTGTAAGAGGACGCTAAGGTACGCCCCTCACGGGTACTAGTCGCCAATGAGTGAAGGGTGGGCGTGTAAGAGGACGCTAAAGGCACGCCGCTAGCAGGTACTTGTCGCCAATGAGTGAAGGGTGAGCGTGTAGGAGGTGAAGAGAAAAACGTGAGTACATTGTAAAATGGCTAAATAAAGTACAACCGAACTCAGTTTTGCTTCCGTTGCCTTTTTAAAAAGGTGTTTTTAGCGTGCGTGTGTGCATGCATGCCATATGTTTAAGCTGCCGTATGTTTTACCATGACTGGCTGCGCACAGTGCATTTTGTGTATGTGTCAAATACAGAAATAGCACCCCTTACTGAGACTGGGCCCAACAACACGGTGCGCTGATCGTGAAAATACGGTACTACTTTCGGAATACAAGTGAGTGCTTAGGTTTGAGTGATCTTAGTGATTCATTGGCCTATTTAGCTTGGCTGAGGTCAAGGCATTTTGTTGAAAACTAGGAACAAGCAGTCTCGAGAGTCACCAGAACTACCCCAACAAGAAGCACTTACAACGCTCTGAACACAAAAGAGTGCTAAGTTTTGAGTAATCTTAGTGATGCATTGGCCTATTTAGCTTGGCTGAGGTCAAGGCATTGCGTTGAAAACTAGGAACAAGCGTAGTCTGGAGGATGACCAGAACAACCCAACAAGAAGCACTTACTGCTTTCAGAATACAAGTGAGTGCTTAGGTTGGAATAATCTTTGTGATGCATTGGCCTATTTAGCTTGGCTGAGGTCAAGGCATTGGGTCCAAAACTAGGAACAAGCGAAATCTGGAGGATCACCAGAACTACCCCAACAAGAAGCACTTACTGTTTTCTAAACACGAGTGAGTGCTTTTGTTTGAGTAACCTTCGTGATGCATTGGCCTATTTAGCTTGGCTGAGTTCAAGGCATTGCGTTGAAAACTAGGAATAAAAGTAGTCTGGAGAGTCACCAGAACTACCCCAACAAGAAGCACTTCCTGCTTTCAGAGTACAAGTGAGTGCTTAGGTTTGAGTAATCTAAGTGATGCATTGGCCTATTTAGCTTGGCTGAGGTTAGGGCTTTGCGTTGAAAACTAGGAACAAGCAGTCTCGAGAGTCACCAGAACTACCCCAACAAGAAGCACTTACTGCTTTCAGAATACAAGTGAGTGCTTAGGTTTGAGTAATCTTAGTGATGCATTGGCCTATTTAGCTTGGCTGAGGTTAGGGCATTGCGTTGAAAACTAGGAACAAGCATAGTCTGGAGGATCACCAGAACTACCCCAACAAGAAGCACTTACTGATTTGAGAATACCAGTGAGTGCTTAGGTTTGAGTAATCTAAGTGATCCATTGGCCTATTTAGCCATGCTGAGGTTAGGGCTTTGCGTTGAAAACTAGGAACAAGCAGAGTCTCGAGAGTCACCAGAACTACCCCAGCAAGAAGCACTTACTGCTTTCTGAACACAAGTGAGTGCTAAGTTTTGAGTAATCTTAGTGATGCATTGGCCTAATTAGCTTGTCTGAGGTTAAGGCATCTCTTTGAAAACTAGGAACAGGCGTAGTCTTGAGAGTCACAAGAACTACCCCAACAAGAAGCACTTACTGCTTTCAGAACACGTCTGTGCTGATGTTTGGGTAATCTTGCTGACAAATTAGCATACTGCGCATGGTTGAGGTCAGGACATTGAATTGAAGAAACAATTGATGAACGGAGATACGTTTAAAAAGACATTTTGTTGATTTAGCTTGTCTAGGGAACAGCAAGAACGTCTCTATGTTCACATATGAGGTTGATTTTGTCTGTCTGACTGCCCCAGCAAGTAGCACTTTCTATTGTCAAATACAAGCCAGTGCTCAAATTGGGTCAATGAAACTGACTTGGTAGGGAAAGACTTTAGTTTTGTGAACTTTGCTCACCTGTGAATGGATAATTTTACCTTACCAAACGGCCTCCCTCTTCTTACGGTGGAGAAGTTGCGGAAATGCAGTCACAACAACTTTAAATAGAGATTTGCAATTGAAGCGCAACTCCACCCCCATGAAAACTTTGTCAATGGGTAATTTGGCCAATAGGAATGTATTGCAACCCCCGCCCCCTTGTAATGAATAGGCTACATTGGTTCTCAATTCATGAGATCCTGATCAACGGGAACAGCTGTCTGCTGAAAACGTCACAAGCGAGACCAACCGTAAAGGACGCAATTTGAAAAGAAAAACATTTGCCTTCCCATTTAAGGTAATCAAAATGAAAATATTTCAAATGTGTCAGCAATATAAAATGAGCCAAATGCCGCATGGAATCACCAGAATTACCCCAACAAAAAGCACTTACTTCTTTCTGAACACGAGTGAGTGCTTAGGTTTGAGTAATCTGAGTGATGCATTTGCCTATTTAGCTTGGCTGAGGTCAAGGCATTGCGTTGAAAACTAGGAACAAGCATAGTCTCGAGAGTCACCAGAACTACCCCAACAAGAAGCACTTCCTGCTTTCAGAGTACAAGTGAGTGCTTAGGTTTGAGTAATCTAAGTGATGCATTGGCCTATTTAGCTTGGCTGAGGTTAGGGCATTGCGTTGAAAACTAGGAACAAGCATAGTCTGGAGGATCACCAGAACTACCCCAACAAGAAGCACTTACTGATTTGAGAATACCAGTGAGTGCTTAGGTTTGAGTAATATAAGTGATGCATTGGCCTATTTAGCCATGCTGAGGTTAGGGCTTTGCGTTGAAAACTAGGAACAAGCAGAGTCTCGAGAGTCACCAGAACTGCCCCAACAAGAAGCACTTACAGCTTTCTGAACACAAGTGAGTGCTTCGATTTGAGTAATCTGAGTGATGCATTGGCCTATTTAGCTTGGCTGAGGTCAAGGCATTGCGTTGAAAACCAGGAAAGAGCGTAGTCTGGAGGATCACCAGAACTACCCCAACAAGAAGCACTTACTGCTTTCAGAATACAAGTGAGTGCTTAGGTTTGAGTAATCTTAGTGATGCATTGGCCTATTTAGCTTGGCTGAGGTTAGGGCATTGCGTTGAAACTAGGAACAATTATAGTCTGGAGGATCACCAGAACTACACCAACAAGAAGCACTTACTGATTTGAGAATACAAGTCAGTGCTTCGATTTGAGTAATCTTAGTGATGCATTTGCCTAATTAGCTTGTCTGAGGTTAAGGCATTGCTGTGAAAACTAGGAACATGCCTAGTGTGGAGAGTCACAAGAACTACCCCAACAGAAGCACTTACTGCTTTCAGAACACGTCTGTGCTGATGTTTGGGTAATCTTGCTGACAAATTATTATACTGCGCATGGTTGAGGTCAGGACATTGAATTGAAGAAACAATTGATGAACGGAGATACGTTTAAAAATACATTTTGTTGATTTAGCTTGTCTAGGGAACAGCAAGAATGTCTCTTTGTTCATATATCAGGTTGATTTTGTCTGTCTGACTGCCCCAGCAAGTAGCACTTTCTATTGTCAAATGCAAGCCAGTGCTCAAATTGGGTCAATGAAACTGACTTGGTAGGGAACGACTTTAGTTTTGTGAACTTTGGTCACCTGTGAATGGATCATTTTACCTTACCAAACGGCCTCCCTCTTCTTACGGTGGAGAAGTTGCGCAAATGCAGTCACAACAACTTTAAAAAGAGATTTGCAATTGAAGCTAAACTCCACCCCCATGAATACTTCGTCAATGGGTAATTTGGCCAACAGGAATCTATTGAAGCCCCGCTCCCTTGTAATGAATAGCCTACATTGGTTGTCAATTCATGAGATCCTGATCAGCGGGAACAGCTGTCTGCTGAAAATGTCACAAGCGAGACCAACCGTAAAGGACGCAATTTGAAAAGAAAAACATTTGCCTTCCCATTTAAAGTAATCAAAATGAACATATTTCAATTGTGTCAGCAATATAAAATGAGCCAAATGCCGCATGGAATCACCAGAACTACCCCAACAAGAAGCACTTACTGCTTTCTGAATACAAGTGAGTGCTTAGGTTTGAATAATCTAAGTGATGCATTGCCCTATTTAGCTTGGCTGAGGTCAAGGCATTGCGTTGAAAACTAGGATCAAGCGTAGTCTGGAGGATCACCAGAACAACCCAACAAGAAGCACTTACTGCTTTCAGAATACAAGTGAGTGCTTAGGTTGGAATAATCTTTGTGATGCATCGGCCTTTTGAGATTGGCTGAGGTCAAGGCATTGGGTCTAAAACTAGGAACAAGCGAAATCTGGAGGATCACCAGAACTACCCCAACAAGAAGCACTTACTGCTTTCTGAACACGAGTGAGTGCTTTTGTTCGAGTAACCTTCGTGATGCATTGGCCTATTTAGCTTGGCTGAGGCCAAGGCATTGCGTTGAAAACTAGGAATAAAAGTAGTCTGGAGAGTGACCAGAACTACCCCAACAAGAAGCACTTACCGTATTTCCACGACTATAAGGCGCCATTAAAAGTCTTAAATTTTCTCCAAAATGGACAGGACGCCTTATAATGCGGAGCGTCTAGTGTATGAGCCGAGTTCCAAAGCATGACTGAGAACGCTTCTGGCCGACACGCTGTTTAGATAGAGAAAAGGCGGAGTGAGTGACGACAGGCATGCGGAAGTCCGCCAATGAGTGAAGGGTGGGCGTGTAAGAGTACGCTGAAGGCACGTCCCGAGCAGGTACCAGTCGCCAATGAGGTGAAGGGTGGGCGTGTAAGAGGACGCTAAGGTACGCCCCTCACGGGTACTAGTCGCCAATGAGTGAAGGGTGGGCGTGTAAGAGGACGCTAAAGGCACGCCCCTAGCAGGTACTTGTCGCCAATGAGTGAAGGGTGAGCGTGTAGGAGGTGAAGAGAAAAACGTGAGTACATTGTAAAATGGCTAAATAAAGTACAACCGAACTCAGTTTTGCTTCCGTTGCCTTTTTAAAAATGTGTTTTTAGCGTGCGTGTGTGCATGCATGCCATATGTTTAAGCTGCCGTATGTTTTACCATGACTGGCTGCGCCCAATAATACAGTGCATTTTGTGTATGTGTCAAATACAGAAATAGCACCCCTTACTGAGACTGCGCCCAACAACACGGTGCGCCGATCGTGAAAATACGGTACTACTTTCGGAATACAAGTGAGTGCTTAGGTTTGAGTGATCTTAGTGATTCATTGGCCTATTTAGCTTGGCTGAGGTCAAGGCATTTTGTTGAAAACTAGGAACAAGCAGTCTCGAGAGTCACCAGAACTACCCCAACAAGAAGCACTTACAACGCTCTGAACACAAAAGAGTGCTAAGTTTTGAGTAATCTTAGTGATGCATTGGCCTATTTAGCTTGGCTGAGGTCAAGGCATTGCGTTGAAAACTAGGAACAAGCGTAGTCTGGAGGATCACCAGAACAACCCAACAAGAAGCACTTACTGCTTTCAGAATACAAGTGAGTGCTTAGGTTGGAATAATCTTTGTGATGCATTGGCCTATTTAGCTTGGCTGAGGTCAAGGCATTGGGTCTAAAACTAGGAACAAGCGAAATCTGGAGGATCACCAGAACTACCCCAACAAGAAGCACTTACTGTTTTCTAAACACGAGTGAGTGCTTTTGTTTGAGTAACTTTCGTGATGCATTGGCCTATTTAGCTTGGCTGAGTTCAAGGCATTGCGTTGAAAACTAGGAATAAAAGTAGTCTGGAGAGTCACCAGAACTACCCCAACAAGAAGCACTTCCTGCTTTCAGAGTACAAGTGAGTGCTTAGGTTTGAGTAATCTAAGTGATGCATTGGCCTATTTAGCTTGGCTGAGGTTAGGGCTTTGCATTGAAAACTAGGAACAAGCAGTCTCGAGAGTCACCAGAACTACCCCAACAAGAAGCACTTACTGCTTTCTGAACACAAGTGAGTGCTAAGTTTTGAGTAATCTGAGTGATGCATTGGCCTATTTAGCTTGGCTGAGGTTAGGGCTTTGCGTTGAAAAACCAGGAAAGAGCGTAGTCTGGAGGATCACCAGAACTACCCCTACAAGAAGCACTTACTGCTTTCAGAATACAAGTGAGTGCTTAGGTTTGAGTAATCTTAGTGATGCATTGGCCTATTTAGCTTGGCTGAGGTTAGGGCATTGCGTTGAAAACTAGGAACAAGCATAGTCTGGAGGATCACCAGAACTACCCCAACAAGAAGCACTTACTGATTTGAGAATACCAGTGAGTGCTTAGGTTTGAGTAATCTAAGTGATGCATTGGCCTATTTAGCCATGCTGAGGTTAGGGCTTTGCGTTGAAAACTAGGAACAAGCAGTCTCGAGAGTCACCAGAACTACCCCAACAAGAAGCACTTACTGCTTTCTGAACACAAGTGAGTGCTAAGTTTTGAGTAATCTTAGTGATGCATTGGCCTAATTAGCTTGTCTGAGGTTAAGGCATCTCTTTGAAAACTAGGAACAGGCGTAGTCTTGAGAGTCACAAGAACTACCCCAACAAGAAGCACTTACTGCTTTCAGAACACGTCTGTGCTGATGTTTGGGTAATCTTGCTGACAAATTAGCATACTGCGCATGGTTGAGGTCAGGACATTGAATTGAAGAAACAATTGATGAACGGAGATACGTTTAAAAAGACATTTTGTTGATTTAGCTTGTCTAGGGAACAGCAAGAAAGTCTCTATGTTCACATATCAGGTTGATTTTGTCTGTCTGACTAGCCCAGCAAGTAGCACTTTCTATTGTCAAATACAACCCAGTGCTCAAATTGGGTCAATGAAACTGACTTGGTAGGGAAAGACTTTAGTTTTGTGAACTTTGCTCACCTGTGAATGGATCATTTTACCTTACCAAACGGCCTCCCTCTTCTTACGGTGGAGAAGTTGCGGAAATGCAGTCACAACAACTTTAAATAGAGATTTGCAATTGAAGCGCAACTCCACCCCCATGAATACTTTGTCAATGGGTAATTTGGCCAATAGGAATGTATTGCAACCCCCGCCCCCTTGTAATGAATAGGCTACATTGGTTCTTAATTCATGAGATCCTGATCAACGGGAACAGCTGTCTGCTGAAAACGTCACAAGCGAGACCAACCGTAAAGGACGCAATTTGAAAAGAAAAACATTTGCCTTCCCATTTAAGGTAATCAAAATGAACATATTTCAAATGTGTCAGCAATATAAAATGAGCCAAATGCCGCATGGAATCACCAGAATTACCCCAACAAAAAGCACTTACTGCTTTCTGAACACGAGTGAGTGCTTAGGTTTGAGTAATCTGAGTGATGCATTTGCCTATTTAGCTTGGCTGAGGTCAAGGCATTGCGTTGAAAGCTAGGAACAAGCATAGTCTCGAGAGTCACCAGAACTACCCCAACAAGAAGCACTTCCTGCTTTCAGAGTACAAGTGAGTGCTTAGGTTTGAGTAATCTAAGTGATGCATTGGCCTATTTAGCCATGCTGAGGTTAGGGCTTTGCGTTGAAAATTAGGAACAAGCGTAGTCTGGAGGATCACCAGAACTACCCCAACAAGAAGCACTTACTGCTTTCAGAATACAAGTGAGTGCTTAGGTTTGAGTAATCTTAGTGATGCATTGGCCTATTTAGCTTGGCTGAGGTTAGGGCATTGCGTTGAAAACTAGGAACAAGCATAGTCTGGAGGATCACCAGAACTACCCCAACAAGAAGCACTTACTGATTTGAGAATACCAGTGAGTGCTTAGGTTTGAGTAATCTAAGTGATGCATTGGCCTATTTAGCCATGCTGAGGTTAGGGCTTTGCGTTGAAAACTAGGAACAAGCAGTCTCGAGAGTCACCAGAACTACCCCAACAAGAAGCACTTACTGCTTTCTGAACACAAGTGAGTGCTAAGTTTTGAGTAATCTTAGTGATGCATTGGCCTAATTAGCTTGTCTGAGGTTAAGGCATCTCTTTGAAAACTAGGAACAGGCGTAGTCTTGAGAGTCACAAGAACTACCCCAACAAGAAGCACTTACTGCTTTCAGAACACGTCTGTGCTGATGTTTGGGTAATCTTGCTGACAAATTAGCATACTGCGCATGGTTGAGGTCAGGACATTGAATTGAAGAAACAATTGATGAACGGAGATACGTTTAAAAAGACATTTTGTTGATTTAGCTTGTCTAGGGAACAGCAAGAACGTCTCTATGTTCACATATCAGGTTGATTTTGTCTGTCTGACTAGCCCAGCAAGTAGCACTTTCTATTGTCAAATACAACCCAGTGCTCAAATTGGGTCAATGAAACTGACTTGGTAGGGAAAGACTTTAGTTTTGTGAACTTTGCTCACCTGTGAATGGATCATTTTACCTTATCAAACGGCCTCCCTCTTCTTACGGTGGAGAAGTTGCGGAAATGCAGTCACAACAACTTTAAATAGAGATTTGCAATTGAAGCGCAACTCCACCCCCATGAATACTTTGTCAATGGGTAATTTGGCCAATAGGAATGTATTGCAACCCCCGCCCCTTGTAATGAATAGGCTACATTGGTTCTCAATTCATGAGATCCTGATCAACGGGAACAGCTGTCTGCTGAAAACGTCACAAGCGAGACCAACCGTAAAGGACGCAATTTGAAAAGAAAAACATTTGCCTTCCCATTTAAGGTAATCAAAATGAACATATTTCAAATGTGTCAGCAATATAAAATGAGCCAAATGCCGCATGGAATCACCAGAATTACCCCAACAAAAAGCACTTACTGCTTTCTGAACACGAGTGAGTGCTTAGGTTTGAGTAATCTGAGTGATGCATTGGACTATTTAGCTTGGCTGAGGTCAAGGCATTGCGTTGAAAACTAGGAACAAGCATAGTCTCGAGAGTCACCAGAACTACCCCAACAAGAAGCACTTCCTGCTTTCAGAGTACAAGTGAGTGCTTAGGTTTGAGTAATCTAAGTGATGCATTGGCCTATTTAGCTTGGCTGAGGTTAGGGCATTGCGTTGAAAACTAGGAACAAGCATAGTCTGGAGGATCACCAGAACTACCCCAACAAGAAGCACTTACTGATTTGAGAATACCAGTGAGTGCTTAGGTTTGAGTAATATAAGTGATGCATTGGCCTATTTAGCCATGCTGAGGTTAGGGCTTTGCGTTGAAAACTAGGAACAAGCAGAGTCTCGAGAGTCACCAGAACTGCCCCAACAAGAAGCACTTACAGCTTTCTGAACACAAGTGAGTGCTTCGATTTGAGTAATCTGAGTGATGCATTGGCCTATTTAGCTTGGCTGAGGTCAAGGCATTGCGTTGAAAACCAGGAAAGAGCGTAGTCTGGAGGATCACCAGAACTACCCCAACAAGAAGCACTTACTGCTTTCAGAATACAAGTGAGTGCTTAGGTTTGAGTAATCTTAGTGATGCATTGGCCTATTTAGCTTGGCTGAGGTTAGGGCATTGCGTTGAAACTAGGAACAATTATAGTCTGGAGGATCACCAGAACTACACCAACAAGAAGCACTTACTGATTTGAGAATACAAGTCAGTGCTTCGATTTGAGTAATCTTAGTGATGCATTTGCCTAATTAGCTTGTCTGAGGTTAAGGCATTGCTGTGAAAACTAGGAACATGCCTAGTGTGGAGAGTCACAAGAACTACCCCAACAGAAGCACTTACTGCTTTCAGAACACGTCTGTGCTGATGTTTGGGTAATCTTGCTGACAAATTATTATACTGCGCATGGTTGAGGTCAGGACATTGAATTGAAGAAACAATTGATGAACGGAGATACGTTTAAAAATACATTTTGTTGATTTAGCTTGTCTAGGGAACAGCAAGAATGTCTCTTTGTTCATATATCAGGTTGATTTTGTCTGTCTGACTGCCCCAGCAAGTAGCACTTTCTATTGTCAAATGCAAGCCAGTGCTCAAATTGGGTCAATGAAACTGACTTGGTAGGGAACGACTTTAGTTTTGTGAACTTTGGTCACCTGTGAATGGATCATTTTACCTTACCAAACGGCCTCCCTCTTCTTACGGTGGAGAAGTTGCGCAAATGCAGTCACAACAACTTTAAAAAGAGATTTGCAATTGAAGCTAAACTCCACCCCCATGAATACTTCGTCAATGGGTAATTTGGCCAACAGGAATCTATTGAAGCCCCGCTCCCTTGTAATGAATAGCCTACATTGGTTGTCAATTCATGAGATCCTGATCAGCGGGAACAGCTGTCTGCTGAAAATGTCACAAGCGAGACCAACCGTAAAGGACGCAATTTGAAAAGAAAAACATTTGCCTTCCCATTTAAAGTAATCAAAATGAACATATTTCAATTGTGTCAGCAATATAAAATGAGCCAAATGCCGCATGGAATCACCAGAACTACCCCAACAAGAAGCACTTACTGCTTTCTGAATACAAGTGAGTGCTTAGGTTTGAATAATCTAAGTGATGCATTGCCCTATTTAGCTTGGCTGAGGTCAAGGCATTGCGTTGAAAACTAGGATCAAGCGTAGTCTGGAGGATCACCAGAACAACCCAACAAGAAGCACTTACTGCTTTCAGAATACAAGTGAGTGCTTAGGTTGGAATAATCTTTGTGATGCATCGGCCTTTTGAGATTGGCTGAGGTCAAGGCATTGGGTCTAAAACTAGGAACAAGCGAAATCTGGAGGATCACCAGAACTACCCCAACAAGAAGCACTTACTGCTTTCTGAACACGAGTGAGTGCTTTTGTTCGAGTAACCTTCGTGATGCATTGGCCTATTTAGCTTGGCTGAGGCCAAGGCATTGCGTTGAAAACTAGGAATAAAAGTAGTCTGGAGAGTGACCAGAACTACCCCAACAAGAAGCACTTACCGTATTTCCACGACTATAAGGCGCCATTAAAAGTCTTAAATTTTCTCCAAAATGGACAGGACGCCTTATAATGCGGAGCGTCTAGTGTATGAGCCGAGTTCCAAAGCATGACTGAGAACGCTTCTGGCCGACACGCTGTTTAGATAGAGAAAAGGCGGAGTGAGTGACGACAGGCATGCGGAAGTCCGCCAATGAGTGAAGGGTGGGCGTGTAAGAGTACGCTGAAGGCACGTCCCGAGCAGGTACCAGTCGCCAATGAGGTGAAGGGTGGGCGTGTAAGAGGACGCTAAGGTACGCCCCTCACGGGTACTAGTCGCCAATGAGTGAAGGGTGGGCGTGTAAGAGGACGCTAAAGGCACGCCCCTAGCAGGTACTTGTCGCCAATGAGTGAAGGGTGAGCGTGTAGGAGGTGAAGAGAAAAACGTGAGTACATTGTAAAATGGCTAAATAAAGTACAACCGAACTCAGTTTTGCTTCCGTTGCCTTTTTAAAAATGTGTTTTTAGCGTGCGTGTGTGCATGCATGCCATATGTTTAAGCTGCCGTATGTTTTACCATGACTGGCTGCGCCCAATAATACAGTGCATTTTGTGTATGTGTCAAATACAGAAATAGCACCCCTTACTGAGACTGCGCCCAACAACACGGTGCGCCGATCGTGAAAATACGGTACTACTTTCAGAATACAAGTGAGTGCTTAGGTTTGAGTGATCTTAGTGATTCATTGGCCTATTTAGCTTGGCTGAGGTCAAGGCATTTTGTTGAAAACTAGGAACAAGCAGTCTCGAGAGTCACCAGAACTACCCCAACAAGAAGCACTTACAACGCTCTGAACACAAAAGAGTGCTAAGTTTTGAGTAATCTTAGTGATGCATTGGCCTATTTAGCTTGGCTGAGGTCAAGGCATTGCGTTGAAAACTAGGAACAAGCGTAGTCTGGAGGATCACCAGAACAACCCAACAAGAAGCACTTACTGCTTTCAGAATACAAGTGAGTGCTTAGGTTGGAATAATCTTTGTGATGCATTGGCCTATTTAGCTTGGCTGAGGTCAAGGCATTGGGTCTAAAACTAGGAACAAGCGAAATCTGGAGGATCACCAGAACTACCCCAACAAGAAGCACTTACTGTTTTCTAAACACGAGTGAGTGCTTTTGTTTGAGTAACCTTCGTGATGCATTGGCCTATTTAGCTTGGCTGAGTTCAAGGCATTGCGTTGAAAACTAGGAATAAAAGTAGTCTGGAGAGTCACCAGAACTACCCCAACAAGAAGCACTTCCTGCTTTCAGAGTACAAGTGAGTGCTTAGGTTTGAGTAATCTAAGTGATGCATTGGCCTATTTAGCTTGGCTGAGGTTAGGGCTTTGCATTGAAAACTAGGAACAAGCAGTCTCGAGAGTCACCAGAACTACCCCAACAAGAAGCACTTACTGCTTTCTGAACACAAGTGAGTGCTAAGTTTTGAGTAATCTGAGTGATGCATTGGCCTATTTAGCTTGGCTGAGGTTAGGGCTTTGCGTTGAAAAACCAGGAAAGAGCGTAGTCTGGAGGATCACCAGAACTACCCCTACAAGAAGCACTTACTGCTTTCAGAATACAAGTGAGTGCTTAGGTTTGAGTAATCTTAGTGATGCATTGGCCTATTTAGCTTGGCTGAGGTTAGGGCATTGCGTTGAAAACTAGGAACAAGCATAGTCTGGAGGATCACCAGAACTACCCCAACAAGAAGCACTTACTGATTTGAGAATACCAGTGAGTGCTTAGGTTTGAGTAATCTAAGTGATGCATTGGCCTATTTAGCCATGCTGAGGTTAGGGCTTTGCGTTGAAAACTAGGAACAAGCAGTCTCGAGAGTCACCAGAACTACCCCAACAAGAAGCACTTACTGCTTTCTGAACACAAGTGAGTGCTAAGTTTTGAGTAATCTTAGTGATGCATTGGCCTAATTAGCTTGTCTGAGGTTAAGGCATCTCTTTGAAAACTAGGAACAGGCGTAGTCTTGAGAGTCACAAGAACTACCCCAACAAGAAGCACTTACTGCTTTCAGAACACGTCTGTGCTGATGTTTGGGTAATCTTGCTGACAAATTAGCATACTGCGCATGGTTGAGGTCAGGACATTGAATTGAAGAAACAATTGATGAACGGAGATACGTTTAAAAAGACATTTTGTTGATTTAGCTTGTCTAGGGAACAGCAAGAACGTCTCTATGTTCACATATCAGGTTGATTTTGTCTGTCTGACTAGCCCAGCAAGTAGCACTTTCTATTGTCAAATACAACCCAGTGCTCAAATTGGGTCAATGAAACTGACTTGGTAGGGAAAGACTTTAGTTTTGTGAACTTTGCTCACCTGTGAATGGATCATTTTACCTTACCAAACGGCCTCCCTCTTCTTACGGTGGAGAAGTTGCGGAAATGCAGTCACAACAACTTTAAATAGAGATTTGCAATTGAAGCGCAACTCCACCCCCATGAATACTTTGTCAATGGGTAATTTGGCCAATAGGAATGTATTGCAACCCCCGCCCCCTTGTAATGAATAGGCTACATTGGTTCTTAATTCATGAGATCCTGATCAACGGGAACAGCTGTCTGCTGAAAACGTCACAAGCGAGACCAACCGTAAAGGACGCAATTTGAAAAGAAAAACATTTGCCTTCCCATTTAAGGTAATCAAAATGAACATATTTCAAATGTGTCAGCAATATAAAATGAGCCAAATGCCGCATGGAATCACCAGAATTACCCCAACAAAAAGCACTTACTGCTTTCTGAACACGAGTGAGTGCTTAGGTTTGAGTAATCTGAGTGATGCATTTGCCTATTTAGCTTGGCTGAGGTCAAGGCATTGCGTTGAAAGCTAGGAACAAGCATAGTCTCGAGAGTCACCAGAACTACCCCAACAAGAAGCACTTCCTGCTTTCAGAGTACAAGTGAGTGCTTAGGTTTGAGTAATCTAAGTGATGCATTGGCCTATTTAGCCATGCTGAGGTTAGGGCTTTGCGTTGAAAATTAGGAACAAGCGTAGTCTGGAGGATCACCAGAACTACCCCAACAAGAAGCACTTACTGCTTTCAGAATACAAGTGAGTGCTTAGGTTTGAGTAATCTTAGTGATGCATTGGCCTATTTAGCTTGGCTGAGGTTAGGGCATTGCGTTGAAAACTAGGAACAAGCATAGTCTGGAGGATCACCAGAACTACCCCAACAAGAAGCACTTACTGATTTGAGAATACCAGTGAGTGCTTAGGTTTGAGTAATCTAAGTGATGCATTGGCCTATTTAGCCATGCTGAGGTTAGGGCTTTGCGTTGAAAACTAGGAACAAGCAGTCTCGAGAGTCACCAGAACTACCCCAACAAGAAGCACTTACTGCTTTCTGAACACAAGTGAGTGCTAAGTTTTGAGTAATCTTAGTGATGCATTGGCCTAATTAGCTTGTCTGAGGTTAAGGCATCTCTTTGAAAACTAGGAACAGGCGTAGTCTTGAGAGTCACAAGAACTACCCCAACAAGAAGCCCTTACTGCTTTCAGAACACGTCTGTGCTGATGTTTGGGTAATCTTGCTGACAAATTAGCATACTGCGCATGGTTGAGGTCAGGACATTGAATTGAAGAAACAATTGATGAACGGAGATACGTTTAAAAAGACATTTTGTTGATTTAGCTTGTCTAGGGAACAGCAAGAACGTCTCTATGTTCACATATCAGGTTGATTTTGTCTGTCTGACTAGCCCAGCAAGTAGCACTTTCTATTGTCAAATACAACCCAGTGCTCAAATTGGGTCAATGAAACTGACTTGGTAGGGAAAGACTTTAGTTTTGTGAACTTTGCTCACCTGTGAATGGATCATTTTACCTTACCAAACGGCCTCCCTCTTCTTACGGTGGAGAAGTTGCGGAAATGCAGTCACAACAACTTTAAATAGAGATTTGCAATTGAAGCGCAACTCCACCCCCATGAATACTTTGTCAATGGGTAATTTGGCCAATAGGAATGTATTGCAACCCCCGCCCCCTTGTAATGAATAGGCTACATTGGTTCTTAATTCATGAGATCCTGATCAACGGGAACAGCTGTCTGCTGAAAACGTCACAAGCGAGACCAACCGTAAAGGACGCAATTTGAAAAGAAAAACATTTGCCTTCCCATTTAAGGTAATCAAAATGAACATATTTCAAATGTGTCAGCAATATAAAATGAGCCAAATGCCGCATGGAATCATCAGAATTACCCCAACAAAAAGCACTTACTGCTTTCTGAACACGAGTGAGTGCTTAGGTTTGAGTAATCTGAGTGATGCATTTGCCTATTTAGCTTGGCTGAGGTCAAGGCATTGCGTTGAAAGCTAGGAACAAGCATAGTCTCGAGAGTCACCAGAACTACCCCAACAAGAAGCACTTCCTGCTTTCAGAGTACAAGTGAGTGCTTAGGTTTGAGTAATCTAAGTGATGCATTGGCCTATTTAGCCATGCTGAGGTTAGGGCTTTGCGTTGAAAATTAGGAACAAGCGTAGTCTGGAGGATCACCAGAACTACCCCAACAAGAAGCACTTACTGCTTTCAGAATACAAGTGAGTGCTTAGGTTTGAGTAATCTTAGTGATGCATTGGCCTATTTAGCTTGGCTGAGGTTAGGGCATTGCGTTGAAAACTAGGAATAAAAGTAGTCTGGAGAGTGACCAGAACTACCCCAACAAGAAGCACTTACCGTATTTTCACGACTATAAGGCGCCATTAAAAGTCTTAAATTTTCTCCAAAATGGACAGGACGCCTTATAATGCGGAGCGTCTAGTGTATGAGCCGAGTTCCAAAGCATGACTGAGAACGCTTCTGGCCGACACGCTGTTTATATAGAGAAAAGGCGGAGTGAGTGACGACAGGCATGCGGAAGTCCGCCAATGAGTGAAGGGTGGGCGTGTAAGAGTACGCTGAAGGCACGTCCCGAGCAGGTACCAGTCGCCAATGAGGTGAAGGGTGGGCGTGTAAGAGGACGCTAAGGTACGCCCCTCACGGGTACTAGTCGCCAATGAGTGAAGGGTGGGCGTGTAAGAGGACGCTAAAGGCACGCCCCTAGCAGGTACTTGTCGCCAATGAGTGAAGGGTGAGCGTGTAGGAGGTGAAGAGAAAAACGTGAGTACATTGTAAAATGGCTAAATAAAGTACAACCGAACTCAGTTTTGCTTCCGTTGCCTTTTTAAAAAGGTGTTTTTAGCGTGCGTGTGTGCATGCATGCCATATGTTTAAGCTGCCGTATGTTTTACCATGACTGGCTGCGCACAGTGCATTTTGTGTATGTGTCAAATACAGAAATAGCACCCCTTACTGAGACTGGGCCCAACAACACGGTGCGCTGATCGTGAAAATACGGTACTACTTTCGGAATACAAGTGAGTGCTTAGGTTTGAGTGATCTTAGTGATTCATTGGCCTATTTAGCTTGGCTGAGGTCAAGGCATTTTGTTGAAAACTAGGAACAAGCAGTCTCGAGAGTCACCAGAACTACCCCAACAAGAAGCACTTACAACGCTCTGAACACAAAAGAGTGCTAAGTTTTGAGTAATCTTAGTGATGCATTGGCCTATTTAGCTTGGCTGAGGTCAAGGCATTGCGTTGAAAACTAGGAACAAGCGTAGTCTGGAGGATGACCAGAACAACCCAACAAGAAGCACTTACTGCTTTCAGAATACAAGTGAGTGCTTAGGTTGGAATAATCTTTGTGATGCATTGGCCTATTTAGCTTGGCTGAGGTCAAGGCATTGGGTCCAAAACTAGGAACAAGCGAAATCTGGAGGATCACCAGAACTACCCCAACAAGAAGCACTTACTGTTTTCTAAACACGAGTGAGTGCTTTTGTTTGAGTAACCTTCGTGATGCATTGGCCTATTTAGCTTGGCTGAGTTCAAGGCATTGCGTTGAAAACTAGGAATAAAAGTAGTCTGGAGAGTCACCAGAACTACCCCAACAAGAAGCACTTCCTGCTTTCAGAGTACAAGTGAGTGCTTAGGTTTGAGTAATCTAAGTGATGCATTGGCCTATTTAGCTTGGCTGAGGTTAGGGCTTTGCGTTGAAAACTAGGAACAAGCAGTCTCGAGAGTCACCAGAACTACCCCAACAAGAAGCACTTACTGCTTTCAGAATACAAGTGAGTGCTTAGGTTTGAGTAATCTTAGTGATGCATTGGCCTATTTAGCTTGGCTGAGGTTAGGGCATTGCGTTGAAAACTAGGAACAAGCATAGTCTGGAGGATCACCAGAACTACCCCAACAAGAAGCACTTACTGATTTGAGAATACCAGTGAGTGCTTAGGTTTGAGTAATCTAAGTGATCCATTGGCCTATTTAGCCATGCTGAGGTTAGGGCTTTGCGTTGAAAACTAGGAACAAGCAGAGTCTCGAGAGTCACCAGAACTACCCCAGCAAGAAGCACTTACTGCTTTCTGAACACAAGTGAGTGCTAAGTTTTGAGTAATCTTAGTGATGCATTGGCCTAATTAGCTTGTCTGAGGTTAAGGCATCTCTTTGAAAACTAGGAACAGGCGTAGTCTTGAGAGTCACAAGAACTACCCCAACAAGAAGCACTTACTGCTTTCAGAACACGTCTGTGCTGATGTTTGGGTAATCTTGCTGACAAATTAGCATACTGCGCATGGTTGAGGTCAGGACATTGAATTGAAGAAACAATTGATGAACGGAGATACGTTTAAAAAGACATTTTGTTGATTTAGCTTGTCTAGGGAACAGCAAGAACGTCTCTATGTTCACATATGAGGTTGATTTTGTCTGTCTGACTGCCCCAGCAAGTAGCACTTTCTATTGTCAAATACAAGCCAGTGCTCAAATTGGGTCAATGAAACTGACTTGGTAGGGAAAGACTTTAGTTTTGTGAACTTTGCTCACCTGTGAATGGATAATTTTACCTTACCAAACGGCCTCCCTCTTCTTACGGTGGAGAAGTTGCGGAAATGCAGTCACAACAACTTTAAATAGAGATTTGCAATTGAAGCGCAACTCCACCCCCATGAAAACTTTGTCAATGGGTAATTTGGCCAATAGGAATGTATTGCAACCCCCGCCCCCTTGTAATGAATAGGCTACATTGGTTCTCAATTCATGAGATCCTGATCAACGGGAACAGCTGTCTGCTGAAAACGTCACAAGCGAGACCAACCGTAAAGGACGCAATTTGAAAAGAAAAACATTTGCCTTCCCATTTAAGGTAATCAAAATGAAAATATTTCAAATGTGTCAGCAATATAAAATGAGCCAAATGCCGCATGGAATCACCAGAATTACCCCAACAAAAAGCACTTACTTCTTTCTGAACACGAGTGAGTGCTTAGGTTTGAGTAATCTGAGTGATGCATTTGCCTATTTAGCTTGGCTGAGGTCAAGGCATTGCGTTGAAAACTAGGAACAAGCATAGTCTCGAGAGTCACCAGAACTACCCCAACAAGAAGCACTTCCTGCTTTCAGAGTACAAGTGAGTGCTTAGGTTTGAGTAATCTAAGTGATGCATTGGCCTATTTAGCTTGGCTGAGGTTAGGGCATTGCGTTGAAAACTAGGAACAAGCATAGTCTGGAGGATCACCAGAACTACCCCAACAAGAAGCACTTACTGATTTGAGAATACCAGTGAGTGCTTAGGTTTGAGTAATATAAGTGATGCATTGGCCTATTTAGCCATGCTGAGGTTAGGGCTTTGCGTTGAAAACTAGGAACAAGCAGAGTCTCGAGAGTCACCAGAACTGCCCCAACAAGAAGCACTTACAGCTTTCTGAACACAAGTGAGTGCTTCGATTTGAGTAATCTGAGTGATGCATTGGCCTATTTAGCTTGGCTGAGGTCAAGGCATTGCGTTGAAAACCAGGAAAGAGCGTAGTCTGGAGGATCACCAGAACTACCCCAACAAGAAGCACTTACTGCTTTCAGAATACAAGTGAGTGCTTAGGTTTGAGTAATCTTAGTGATGCATTGGCCTATTTAGCTTGGCTGAGGTTAGGGCATTGCGTTGAAACTAGGAACAATTATAGTCTGGAGGATCACCAGAACTACACCAACAAGAAGCACTTACTGATTTGAGAATACAAGTCAGTGCTTCGATTTGAGTAATCTTAGTGATGCATTTGCCTAATTAGCTTGTCTGAGGTTAAGGCATTGCTGTGAAAACTAGGAACATGCCTAGTGTGGAGAGTCACAAGAACTACCCCAACAGAAGCACTTACTGCTTTCAGAACACGTCTGTGCTGATGTTTGGGTAATCTTGCTGACAAATTATTATACTGCGCATGGTTGAGGTCAGGACATTGAATTGAAGAAACAATTGATGAACGGAGATACGTTTAAAAATACATTTTGTTGATTTAGCTTGTCTAGGGAACAGCAAGAATGTCTCTTTGTTCATATATCAGGTTGATTTTGTCTGTCTGACTGCCCCAGCAAGTAGCACTTTCTATTGTCAAATGCAAGCCAGTGCTCAAATTGGGTCAATGAAACTGACTTGGTAGGGAACGACTTTAGTTTTGTGAACTTTGGTCACCTGTGAATGGATCATTTTACCTTACCAAACGGCCTCCCTCTTCTTACGGTGGAGAAGTTGCGCAAATGCAGTCACAACAACTTTAAAAAGAGATTTGCAATTGAAGCTAAACTCCACCCCCATGAATACTTCGTCAATGGGTAATTTGGCCAACAGGAATCTATTGAAGCCCCGCTCCCTTGTAATGAATAGCCTACATTGGTTGTCAATTCATGAGATCCTGATCAGCGGGAACAGCTGTCTGCTGAAAATGTCACAAGCGAGACCAACCGTAAAGGACGCAATTTGAAAAGAAAAACATTTGCCTTCCCATTTAAAGTAATCAAAATGAACATATTTCAATTGTGTCAGCAATATAAAATGAGCCAAATGCCGCATGGAATCACCAGAACTACCCCAACAAGAAGCACTTACTGCTTTCTGAATACAAGTGAGTGCTTAGGTTTGAATAATCTAAGTGATGCATTGCCCTATTTAGCTTGGCTGAGGTCAAGGCATTGCGTTGAAAACTAGGATCAAGCGTAGTCTGGAGGATCACCAGAACAACCCAACAAGAAGCACTTACTGCTTTCAGAATACAAGTGAGTGCTTAGGTTGGAATAATCTTTGTGATGCATCGGCCTTTTGAGATTGGCTGAGGTCAAGGCATTGGGTCTAAAACTAGGAACAAGCGAAATCTGGAGGATCACCAGAACTACCCCAACAAGAAGCACTTACTGCTTTCTGAACACGAGTGAGTGCTTTTGTTCGAGTAACCTTCGTGATGCATTGGCCTATTTAGCTTGGCTGAGGCCAAGGCATTGCGTTGAAAACTAGGAATAAAAGTAGTCTGGAGAGTCACCAGAACTACCCCAACAAGAAGCACTTCCTGCTTTCAGAGTACAAGTGAGTGCTTAGGTTTGAGTAATCTAAGTGATGCATTGGCCTATTTAGCTTGGCTGAGGTTAGGGCTTTGCATTGAAAACTAGGAACAAGCAGTCTCGAGAGTCACCAGAACTACCCCAACAAGAAGCACTTACTGCTTTCTGAACACAAGTGAGTGCTAAGTTTTGAGTAATCTGAGTGATGCATTGGCCTATTTAGCTTGGCTGAGGTTAGGGCTTTGCGTTGAAAAACCAGGAAAGAGCGTAGTCTGGAGGATCACCAGAACTACCCCTACAAGAAGCACTTACTGCTTTCAGAATACAAGTGAGTGCTTAGGTTTGAGTAATCTTAGTGATGCATTGGCCTATTTAGCTTGGCTGAGGTTAGGGCATTGCGTTGAAAACTAGGAACAAGCATAGTCTGGAGGATCACCAGAACTACCCCAACAAGAAGCACTTACTGATTTGAGAATACCAGTGAGTGCTTAGGTTTGAGTAATCTAAGTGATGCATTGGCCTATTTAGCCATGCTGAGGTTAGGGCTTTGCGTTGAAAACTAGGAACAAGCAGTCTCGAGAGTCACCAGAACTACCCCAACAAGAAGCACTTACTGCTTTCTGAACACAAGTGAGTGCTAAGTTTTGAGTAATCTTAGTGATGCATTGGCCTAATTAGCTTGTCTGAGGTTAAGGCATCTCTTTGAAAACTAGGAACAGGCGTAGTCTTGAGAGTCACAAGAACTACCCCAACAAGAAGCACTTACTGCTTTCAGAACACGTCTGTGCTGATGTTTGGGTAATCTTGCTGACAAATTAGCATACTGCGCATGGTTGAGGTCAGGACATTGAATTGAAGAAACAATTGATGAACGGAGATACGTTTAAAAAGACATTTTGTTGATTTAGCTTGTCTAGGGAACAGCAAGAAAGTCTCTATGTTCACATATCAGGTTGATTTTGTCTGTCTGACTAGCCCAGCAAGTAGCACTTTCTATTGTCAAATACAACCCAGTGCTCAAATTGGGTCAATGAAACTGACTTGGTAGGGAAAGACTTTAGTTTTGTGAACTTTGCTCACCTGTGAATGGATCATTTTACCTTACCAAACGGCCTCCCTCTTCTTACGGTGGAGAAGTTGCGGAAATGCAGTCACAACAACTTTAAATAGAGATTTGCAATTGAAGCGCAACTCCACCCCCATGAATACTTTGTCAATGGGTAATTTGGCCAATAGGAATGTATTGCAACCCCCGCCCCCTTGTAATGAATAGGCTACATTGGTTCTTAATTCATGAGATCCTGATCAACGGGAACAGCTGTCTGCTGAAAACGTCACAAGCGAGACCAACCGTAAAGGACGCAATTTGAAAAGAAAAACATTTGCCTTCCCATTTAAGGTAATCAAAATGAACATATTTCAAATGTGTCAGCAATATAAAATGAGCCAAATGCCGCATGGAATCACCAGAATTACCCCAACAAAAAGCACTTACTGCTTTCTGAACACGAGTGAGTGCTTAGGTTTGAGTAATCTGAGTGATGCATTTGCCTATTTAGCTTGGCTGAGGTCAAGGCATTGCGTTGAAAGCTAGGAACAAGCATAGTCTCGAGAGTCACCAGAACTACCCCAACAAGAAGCACTTCCTGCTTTCAGAGTACAAGTGAGTGCTTAGGTTTGAGTAATCTAAGTGATGCATTGGCCTATTTAGCCATGCTGAGGTTAGGGCTTTGCGTTGAAAATTAGGAACAAGCGTAGTCTGGAGGATCACCAGAACTACCCCAACAAGAAGCACTTACTGCTTTCAGAATACAAGTGAGTGCTTAGGTTTGAGTAATCTTAGTGATGCATTGGCCTATTTAGCTTGGCTGAGGTTAGGGCATTGCGTTGAAAACTAGGAACAAGCATAGTCTGGAGGATCACCAGAACTACCCCAACAAGAAGCACTTACTGATTTGAGAATACCAGTGAGTGCTTAGGTTTGAGTAATCTAAGTGATGCATTGGCCTATTTAGCCATGCTGAGGTTAGGGCTTTGCGTTGAAAACTAGGAACAAGCAGTCTCGAGAGTCACCAGAACTACCCCAACAAGAAGCACTTACTGCTTTCTGAACACAAGTGAGTGCTAAGTTTTGAGTAATCTTAGTGATGCATTGGCCTAATTAGCTTGTCTGAGGTTAAGGCATCTCTTTGAAAACTAGGAACAGGCGTAGTCTTGAGAGTCACAAGAACTACCCCAACAAGAAGCACTTACTGCTTTCAGAACACGTCTGTGCTGATGTTTGGGTAATCTTGCTGACAAATTAGCATACTGCGCATGGTTGAGGTCAGGACATTGAATTGAAGAAACAATTGATGAACGGAGATACGTTTAAAAAGACATTTTGTTGATTTAGCTTGTCTAGGGAACAGCAAGAACGTCTCTATGTTCACATATCAGGTTGATTTTGTCTGTCTGACTAGCCCAGCAAGTAGCACTTTCTATTGTCAAATACAACCCAGTGCTCAAATTGGGTCAATGAAACTGACTTGGTAGGGAAAGACTTTAGTTTTGTGAACTTTGCTCACCTGTGAATGGATCATTTTACCTTATCAAACGGCCTCCCTCTTCTTACGGTGGAGAAGTTGCGGAAATGCAGTCACAACAACTTTAAATAGAGATTTGCAATTGAAGCGCAACTCCACCCCCATGAATACTTTGTCAATGGGTAATTTGGCCAATAGGAATGTATTGCAACCCCCGCCCCTTGTAATGAATAGGCTACATTGGTTCTCAATTCATGAGATCCTGATCAACGGGAACAGCTGTCTGCTGAAAACGTCACAAGCGAGACCAACCGTAAAGGACGCAATTTGAAAAGAAAAACATTTGCCTTCCCATTTAAGGTAATCAAAATGAACATATTTCAAATGTGTCAGCAATATAAAATGAGCCAAATGCCGCATGGAATCACCAGAATTACCCCAACAAAAAGCACTTACTGCTTTCTGAACACGAGTGAGTGCTTAGGTTTGAGTAATCTGAGTGATGCATTGGACTATTTAGCTTGGCTGAGGTCAAGGCATTGCGTTGAAAACTAGGAACAAGCATAGTCTCGAGAGTCACCAGAACTACCCCAACAAGAAGCACTTCCTGCTTTCAGAGTACAAGTGAGTGCTTAGGTTTGAGTAATCTAAGTGATGCATTGGCCTATTTAGCTTGGCTGAGGTTAGGGCATTGCGTTGAAAACTAGGAACAAGCATAGTCTGGAGGATCACCAGAACTACCCCAACAAGAAGCACTTACTGATTTGAGAATACCAGTGAGTGCTTAGGTTTGAGTAATATAAGTGATGCATTGGCCTATTTAGCCATGCTGAGGTTAGGGCTTTGCGTTGAAAACTAGGAACAAGCAGAGTCTCGAGAGTCACCAGAACTGCCCCAACAAGAAGCACTTACAGCTTTCTGAACACAAGTGAGTGCTTCGATTTGAGTAATCTGAGTGATGCATTGGCCTATTTAGCTTGGCTGAGGTCAAGGCATTGCGTTGAAAACCAGGAAAGAGCGTAGTCTGGAGGATCACCAGAACTACCCCAACAAGAAGCACTTACTGCTTTCAGAATACAAGTGAGTGCTTAGGTTTGAGTAATCTTAGTGATGCATTGGCCTATTTAGCTTGGCTGAGGTTAGGGCATTGCGTTGAAACTAGGAACAATTATAGTCTGGAGGATCACCAGAACTACACCAACAAGAAGCACTTACTGATTTGAGAATACAAGTCAGTGCTTCGATTTGAGTAATCTTAGTGATGCATTTGCCTAATTAGCTTGTCTGAGGTTAAGGCATTGCTGTGAAAACTAGGAACATGCCTAGTGTGGAGAGTCACAAGAACTACCCCAACAGAAGCACTTACTGCTTTCAGAACACGTCTGTGCTGATGTTTGGGTAATCTTGCTGACAAATTATTATACTGCGCATGGTTGAGGTCAGGACATTGAATTGAAGAAACAATTGATGAACGGAGATACGTTTAAAAATACATTTTGTTGATTTAGCTTGTCTAGGGAACAGCAAGAATGTCTCTTTGTTCATATATCAGGTTGATTTTGTCTGTCTGACTGCCCCAGCAAGTAGCACTTTCTATTGTCAAATGCAAGCCAGTGCTCAAATTGGGTCAATGAAACTGACTTGGTAGGGAACGACTTTAGTTTTGTGAACTTTGGTCACCTGTGAATGGATCATTTTACCTTACCAAACGGCCTCCCTCTTCTTACGGTGGAGAAGTTGCGCAAATGCAGTCACAACAACTTTAAAAAGAGATTTGCAATTGAAGCTAAACTCCACCCCCATGAATACTTCGTCAATGGGTAATTTGGCCAACAGGAATCTATTGAAGCCCCGCTCCCTTGTAATGAATAGCCTACATTGGTTGTCAATTCATGAGATCCTGATCAGCGGGAACAGCTGTCTGCTGAAAATGTCACAAGCGAGACCAACCGTAAAGGACGCAATTTGAAAAGAAAAACATTTGCCTTCCCATTTAAAGTAATCAAAATGAACATATTTCAATTGTGTCAGCAATATAAAATGAGCCAAATGCCGCATGGAATCACCAGAACTACCCCAACAAGAAGCACTTACTGCTTTCTGAATACAAGTGAGTGCTTAGGTTTGAATAATCTAAGTGATGCATTGCCCTATTTAGCTTGGCTGAGGTCAAGGCATTGCGTTGAAAACTAGGATCAAGCGTAGTCTGGAGGATCACCAGAACAACCCAACAAGAAGCACTTACTGCTTTCAGAATACAAGTGAGTGCTTAGGTTGGAATAATCTTTGTGATGCATCGGCCTTTTGAGATTGGCTGAGGTCAAGGCATTGGGTCTAAAACTAGGAACAAGCGAAATCTGGAGGATCACCAGAACTACCCCAACAAGAAGCACTTACTGCTTTCTGAACACGAGTGAGTGCTTTTGTTCGAGTAACCTTCGTGATGCATTGGCCTATTTAGCTTGGCTGAGGCCAAGGCATTGCGTTGAAAACTAGGAATAAAAGTAGTCTGGAGAGTGACCAGAACTACCCCAACAAGAAGCACTTACCGTATTTCCACGACTATAAGGCGCCATTAAAAGTCTTAAATTTTCTCCAAAATGGACAGGACGCCTTATAATGCGGAGCGTCTAGTGTATGAGCCGAGTTCCAAAGCATGACTGAGAACGCTTCTGGCCGACACGCTGTTTAGATAGAGAAAAGGCGGAGTGAGTGACGACAGGCATGCGGAAGTCCGCCAATGAGTGAAGGGTGGGCGTGTAAGAGTACGCTGAAGGCACGTCCCGAGCAGGTACCAGTCGCCAATGAGGTGAAGGGTGGGCGTGTAAGAGGACGCTAAGGTACGCCCCTCACGGGTACTAGTCGCCAATGAGTGAAGGGTGGGCGTGTAAGAGGACGCTAAAGGCACGCCCCTAGCAGGTACTTGTCGCCAATGAGTGAAGGGTGAGCGTGTAGGAGGTGAAGAGAAAAACGTGAGTACATTGTAAAATGGCTAAATAAAGTACAACCGAACTCAGTTTTGCTTCCGTTGCCTTTTTAAAAATGTGTTTTTAGCGTGCGTGTGTGCATGCATGCCATATGTTTAAGCTGCCGTATGTTTTACCATGACTGGCTGCGCCCAATAATACAGTGCATTTTGTGTATGTGTCAAATACAGAAATAGCACCCCTTACTGAGACTGCGCCCAACAACACGGTGCGCCGATCGTGAAAATACGGTACTACTTTCGGAATACAAGTGAGTGCTTAGGTTTGAGTGATCTTAGTGATTCATTGGCCTATTTAGCTTGGCTGAGGTCAAGGCATTTTGTTGAAAACTAGGAACAAGCAGTCTCGAGAGTCACCAGAACTACCCCAACAAGAAGCACTTACAACGCTCTGAACACAAAAGAGTGCTAAGTTTTGAGTAATCTTAGTGATGCATTGGCCTATTTAGCTTGGCTGAGGTCAAGGCATTGCGTTGAAAACTAGGAACAAGCGTAGTCTGGAGGATCACCAGAACAACCCAACAAGAAGCACTTACTGCTTTCAGAATACAAGTGAGTGCTTAGGTTGGAATAATCTTTGTGATGCATTGGCCTATTTAGCTTGGCTGAGGTCAAGGCATTGGGTCTAAAACTAGGAACAAGCGAAATCTGGAGGATCACCAGAACTACCCCAACAAGAAGCACTTACTGTTTTCTAAACACGAGTGAGTGCTTTTGTTTGAGTAACCTTCGTGATGCATTGGCCTATTTAGCTTGGCTGAGTTCAAGGCATTGCGTTGAAAACTAGGAATAAAAGTAGTCTGGAGAGTCACCAGAACTACCCCAACAAGAAGCACTTCCTGCTTTCAGAGTACAAGTGAGTGCTTAGGTTTGAGTAATCTAAGTGATGCATTGGCCTATTTAGCTTGGCTGAGGTTAGGGCTTTGCATTGAAAACTAGGAACAAGCAGTCTCGAGAGTCACCAGAACTACCCCAACAAGAAGCACTTACTGCTTTCTGAACACAAGTGAGTGCTAAGTTTTGAGTAATCTGAGTGATGCATTGGCCTATTTAGCTTGGCTGAGGTTAGGGCTTTGCGTTGAAAAACCAGGAAAGAGCGTAGTCTGGAGGATCACCAGAACTACCCCTACAAGAAGCACTTACTGCTTTCAGAATACAAGTGAGTGCTTAGGTTTGAGTAATCTTAGTGATGCATTGGCCTATTTAGCTTGGCTGAGGTTAGGGCATTGCGTTGAAAACTAGGAACAAGCATAGTCTGGAGGATCACCAGAACTACCCCAACAAGAAGCACTTACTGATTTGAGAATACCAGTGAGTGCTTAGGTTTGAGTAATCTAAGTGATGCATTGGCCTATTTAGCCATGCTGAGGTTAGGGCTTTGCGTTGAAAACTAGGAACAAGCAGTCTCGAGAGTCACCAGAACTACCCCAACAAGAAGCACTTACTGCTTTCTGAACACAAGTGAGTGCTAAGTTTTGAGTAATCTTAGTGATGCATTGGCCTAATTAGCTTGTCTGAGGTTAAGGCATCTCTTT
Organism: Hippocampus guttulatus; assembly: GCF_054856545.1. Lineage (NCBI taxonomy): Eukaryota > Metazoa > Chordata > Actinopteri > Syngnathiformes > Syngnathidae > Hippocampus > Hippocampus guttulatus. Next base: position 1,024 of record NW_028233792.1, on the reverse strand, counting down.
GAAAACTAGGAACAGGCGTAGTCTTGAGAGTCACAAGAACTACCCCAACAAGAAGCACTTACTGCTTTCAGAACACGTCTGTGCTGATGTTTGGGTAATCTTGCTGACAAATTAGCATACTGCGCATGGTTGAGGTCAGGACATTGAATTGAAGAAACAATTGATGAACGGAGATACGTTTAAAAAGACATTTTGTTGATTTAGCTTGTCTAGGGAACAGCAAGAACGTCTCTATGTTCACATATCAGGTTGATTTTGTCTGTCTGACTAGCCCAGCAAGTAGCACTTTCTATTGTCAAATACAACCCAGTGCTCAAATTGGGTCAATGAAACTGACTTGGTAGGGAAAGACTTTAGTTTTGTGAACTTTGCTCACCTGTGAATGGATCATTTTACCTTACCAAACGGCCTCCCTCTTCTTACGGTGGAGAAGTTGCGGAAATGCAGTCACAACAACTTTAAATAGAGATTTGCAATTGAAGCGCAACTCCACCCCCATGAATACTTTGTCAATGGGTAATTTGGCCAATAGGAATGTATTGCAACCCCCGCCCCCTTGTAATGAATAGGCTACATTGGTTCTTAATTCATGAGATCCTGATCAACGGGAACAGCTGTCTGCTGAAAACGTCACAAGCGAGACCAACCGTAAAGGACGCAATTTGAAAAGAAAAACATTTGCCTTCCCATTTAAGGTAATCAAAATGAACATATTTCAAATGTGTCAGCAATATAAAATGAGCCAAATGCCGCATGGAATCACCAGAATTACCCCAACAAAAAGCACTTACTGCTTTCTGAACAGGAGTGAGTGCTTAGGTTTGAGTAATCTGAATGATGCATTTGCCTATTTAGCTTGGCTGAGGTCAAGGCATTGCGTTGAAAGCTAGGAACAAGCATAGTCTCGAGAGTCACCAGAACTACCCCAACAAGAAGCACTTCCTGCTTTCAGAGTACAAGTGAGTGCTTAGGTTTGAGTAATCTAAGTGATGCATTGGCCTATTTAGCCATGCTGAGGTTAGGG
>NW_028233791.1:0-28843 GCF_054856545.1 Hippocampus guttulatus | reverse complement strand
GTGTCCTCTGCAAGCACTAACATTGCCGTGTTTATGAAAGCATTGAAGAAGAAGAAGAAAAAAGCCCAAAGTAGAAATTTAACAGCAGGTACATACTGCTAATTTCTGTAGTCAGGGGAACTGTTCTTCAAGAACTGTACCGTAGGGCAGGGGTCGGCAACCCAAAATGTTGAAAGAGCCATATAGGACAAAAAAAACATGTCTGGAGCCGCAAAAAAAATAAAAGCCTTCTATAATTACAATGAAGGAAACAATGAAGGTTATTCATTCCTTTGTTGTGTGTTCACAAACGCCCCCATAGAATTTATTTTGTAATTTCCTCGCTTGATTTTTTTGTTTTGGTGCATTATTTTTGCTTTTCTTAGTGTCAGTGAAGTGATCATAAAAAATTCCCCTTTTTGGAGGCTGTCTTTGAACGCCTCTCAAGTCGAACGAGAAGAGAGAAGGCACGGAGTCGGATTCCGACGTGTCTGTCGAGACTTAAAAGCATAAAGTGTACGTTTTAAAAAATTAACACCACAGCTCTCCTTTTTCGGAGCTGCAACATGTATCTATATCTATTTGAGCTATTTTAGCCTACTATCAAAATCTTTTTCCATTTTCAAACATTTTTATAAAGCTCCAGGGAGCCACTAGATGTCGCTAAAGAGCCTCATGTGGCTCTGGAGCCGCATGTTGCCGACCCCCGCCCTAGGGAGTCAGGGAGAATTGGCGAGTTCTGACTGGACATTTTTCAGGTCCCACTTCATGTGTACTGGGTGTACTGTAAGAACACGGGTCACACTGGAGTTAACATGCAATGTGATGCATGTTAAGAAAAATATTGCCTAATGGTAGTGTGTTGCATCAAAAATTCATGGCTGACTTTAAGTGTATTAGTTTTGTGAGGTGTTACTCCCAATAATAAACTACGACAATTTTATCTTGACATACTGCAATAGTCTAGGCTTAAAAAAAAAAAAAAATCCCAGTTGAAGATAAAGATGGGAGATAAAAACTCCCAACTGGGAAGCTCTGTTGTAAATCATGTAGTGTGATGAGGTGCTCTTACTCAGTGACCCCTTTCTCATTGCAGTCTGACCCTTTCAGTTCGGTCAGCTCCACAGTATAGGAGTCAACAGGGTCGGGGTTTCCCGACTCCCAGCGTATGAGAGCAGCCTCCGGGCTGCTGCAACACTGTCTCTGCTTGATCACTGGAGGAGATGGAACTGTGGAGAAATGAGAGATTTAGCTTTGATTCCCCCTGACCGCATCAATCATGGAAGGCTGAGGACAAACAAAAATTCTATTTTCAGGAGATAATCTGATTTTAAATGTCGGGAATAACGGTAAAATGTAAGAAAAATAAATACAGAACTCATATCAAGTACAGATACCATAAAAATCTACTTAGCAACAATAATATAGTAATCGTGCTTCATGACTTCAGAACCAGACTTCTCGTTAATTACCTGTCATGTATAAGGCCTTCTCACTGGCTGGGCTGATGCCTGTTGTGTTGGTGGCTGTCACCCAGAGCTCATATTGAGCACCGGGCAGAAGCTCTTTCACAGTGCAGTGGGTCTCTTTCACTTTTGCCTTCCTTACTAGACGCGAAAGCAATGGGTACAACTGGTTCGAAAAATAAAAACGGCATCAAATGCAGATGGTGTTGTGATACAGATGCAGACGTACCTTGTGGGGCAGTAGTGCTGTCCAGAGGCGCATTCTGCAGCACCAGTCTGTAGTACAGCTCGTAGAACTCCACTGTGTCGTCGGAGAACAGACTCCAACATACACGAAGGGATGTCTGGGTGGCCGAGTTCGCCGTTTGGGGGTTGATGACCGGGGCGGATGGAGCTGTGGACATCCCGTGGTCTTTACTTGGCATGGCAGCCAGTGTTTCATAGTTATAAACAATATCTCACATGAATCCCACTCATAAGTTTGTCAAAATATCTTGTCATTAGACCATGCTGAAGAAATGACACTCTGCGACAATGTAAAGTAGTGTACCTGTAGTTAGTTTTCAGCTGATACAAGAGGGTACATTATCTGTCTCCTCAAAATAACACGCAACAAAAGTGAGCCCACCCATTGGTGCAGGTTTCACATCTGAGACCTTGTTATACTAATGAGTCACGTGACATGCAAATTGCATTTATTTCATCCTCTCAGTATTATTGATATATTAGACTGATGTTTATTTCTTCATTTGACCTATAACTTTTTAACAGTACCGGTATATATCCGCTTTGGGCTACAGTGTTTAGTATTGATTGTGCTTTATGAGCAAAGATTAGATTGAAGTTTATGTTTAGTGTTGTGGCTGAATGCAGCGACGTAGAAGTGTGGTGCATTTCCTGAACTGTATTTATCCCTCTCATGCAATCAAAACGGGTGCAGCTAAGTGGTTGCGGTGTTTTTCGAGTATGACACATTTAGAGGCATGCCGATTGATCAGCCACCAATTTCCATGGGAAAATACTTGATCGGCCAACAATATTTCAGTCATTACTGATCCACAAAAAAATTATCCCCCGCAGTTTGTACTTTGGAGCCTGCAGCCAGAGACCATCAGCCTATGTGCAGTTTAGCGTCCCCTCCCCTGGGCCGGATTCAAACCCATGACCTCTGCACCGTGAGGCGGACATGTTAACCAGTCAATCACCATGCCGCCCACATCCCTAACAGTTATGAAACTGCAAAACCAAAATGTAAATCAAACCTGGAACGATGTTGATGGAGTCCATCATGCTTTTGACATCTGACAGATCAGCGAGTGGTGTTTCAAAATCAAGATTTGTTGCCAGTGTGAGGTCCATCTCCTCTTTGGCAAACTCCTCAATTCTGATGAAGTCCAAAAAAACCTAATGCTGAATTCTGCCATTTATCCCGATTAATAAATACAAATCGGACTACTTCAGATAATGGATTTACACTGGGCGGTGTCTTGCTTACCGTTTAAGAGTTGGAACAACTGTCTGTCATAAAACGAAAATGGAGATGAGTTAATACATGAACATGGATAGATAAGATTAGTGGCGCAATCTCTAGACAGATTTGAATCTGGATGGATTCATACCTTGAGAAAAACCCTTTTGTCCTGGCTCCGATAAACCTCCTTAGCCTCCTCTATGAGCTCCTTGGAGGCATCCAACGCATGCCCACAGGCCAGCAGCTGAGCGTAAAGGGCCTCCAGCTTCCTCTTCTTTTCATCTTCCAATCTAGCTGCTCGCTCGTCATAACGCTGCGATATTGTCTGAAGAACATCTGTGTAGTGATGCTCCAAGTGTTGCTCACGTCTGCCAAAATTCTCCTGCGTGGTGTATCATTTGCAGAGCTTTTAACACTTGGCAAGACCTTTTCACCATGATGTCACACATGCTTCCAGGGTGGCAAAAGACACAGCTTTGTCTGATGAAGCAGTCTGGCTATCTTCTCCGTACCAACAGCTCCTGACGTCATGCACTCAGGATTTATTTATTCACCTACAAATTTCACTGGATTTATATTTTGTAAGGAAATTGAAAAAAATGAAACCTTTTGGGGTTTATATCTGGCAGTACAACCCAAATTGTGACTACTGTTGATCAATTTTCTTCCACCTCGAAGTACTTTGGCACCTATTGTTTACAGATATAATGAAATCATATCTTTTATTATTTTCATGGTGGCACGGTGGGCAACTGGTTAGCACGTCGGCCTCACCGGTTCAGGGTGTACCCTGCCTACAGCTCAAAGACAGCTGGGATTGGCTCCAGCACGCCCACGTCCCTCATGAGAATAAACAGATTCGAAAATGGATGGATGGATGGCTGATTTTCTTGCTCTTAGGAAAACATTTTACCTCGACAGTGAGAAAAATTTCTTCCAGGTGTCCTGCAAAGTTCTCCATCTCAGCCACCTTCCCTTGCAACTGATTCCTGGTGCTGTTGATTTCACTCTACAAGGGTTTGAACAAACTTAAAATGACTCCTTCATTCAAGTTAATTAGTTCGAAATACATGGGCATTTAAAAGTGTTGCTGTTTGTGACTGGCAACACCTGTCAACAGTGCGACAAAGTGACTGACAGACTTTTAATCCTAGAAAGCAGTGTTTTCAATTTGTGACATTGTGTGGAATGCCACCTGAGCATTTATTTGATATCCAGCAGCTTGAGTAGCTACTAGTACACTCTTTGTGCCTGATAGTAAGACAGTTCGGCACACTACAATGCCTGTACTGTATCTGACTGGGAACATTTTCCTGCCTCATTAAACTGAAGAGTTAGAAGATGAGTTCAGCTTCCTACCTCAATACGACCATTGCCAAACACATCATCATGTCTATCCTTCACTCCAGGGGACTTCTTCAGAGGGCTGGCCATGTCTCTATTCAACTCCTGGTATTCAGCTTCTTCTGCAATGACATCCAATCTACTTCCCCTGATCTCATACAGATCCATGACGAATGACTGTGGGAGGACATTATAACACTGAGTGACACGCAATAAATGCTGAATAAGACTTTGAACAAAAGTACTGTAGTAAGATAATGCATGCGGACTGAATGTAAAAATGGAGGAATATTCACCGCTAGGAATCAGGTTTTACGCCACCATTGCAGGCCAACGTGCACAAACTAACTGTGAGCAGAGCAGCAACACACGCAGAAGCTGTGACGGAAATAGATGAAGCAGGCACACACTGATCAAATGTCAAAAATATCTCAAACATCCTGAGAATAGAAGCCAACACCGTCTATGTTGTTTATTGAATACAGTATACATTTACAACAAAAAATGAGGTTAAAGGTTTTAAAATTCGGTTTCATTCTGACATCACAAGGTGGAAATCCCCAGACGTGACTGAAAATTGAACGCGAATACTGGAGGGGTATGACGCCTTCAGTGACTCTCGTAATTTCTAAAATCTTACACTGGCTCATTTTTATCTATTGATATCACATGTTATTCCTTTTGTGCTTTTTCAACAACTGTTAACAAGATGCGGAAACTTAACAACGTATCCTTAGTGTCTATATTGCTTGAACATGCATACCTGCTACTATATAATATCCATCCATTTTCCGAACCGCTTAATCCTCACTAGGGTCGCGGGGGGTGCTGGAGCCTATCCCAGCCGTCTTCGGGCAGTAGGCGGGGGACAGCCTGAATCGGTTGCCAGCCAATCGCAGGGCACACAGAGACAAACAACCATCCACGCTCACATTCACACCTAGGGACAATTTTAGAGAGTTCAATCAGCCTGCCATGCATGTTTTTTTTTGGAATGTGGGAGGAAACCGGAGTACCCGGAGAAAACCCACGCAGGCCCGGGGAGAACATGCAAACTCCACACAGGGAGGCCAGAGCCGGAATTGAACCCGGTACCTCTGCACTGTGAAGTCGACGTGCTAACCACTGGACTACCGGGCCGCCTCACTATATAATACAAATATAGAATTTAAAAAAAAATTATAGCTGCTAATTGGACACCTCCCTCCATTAATCTCAGTTTCAAAATAGAGAATGCATTTATTGTAGACAGGTCATGTGAATTATTGAATTAATTAATTAATAATTGAATTGTTGAAAAGTAGCATGTGAGACTTGGATTTAGACAGGGTCTGAATCCATCAGGAGATGTGGAGTATGTAGAATATGTCATTTCTAGTTTGGGAAATCTGATAAATAGCTCCCATATGAATGAATGAATCCAAACTTAAATAGGCTGCTGTCCATTTTCCAGCTTCAAAGTCAATTGTGACAGTTGGCCACAGAATATCATGCTATTAGCTCCAGATTTTTCCCAAATGTAATAAGTCTGAGATTTAAAACGGTGATTAATGGTTTATTTCATCTTATGTGAGGGTAACATTGGTCAAAGTGTGGGATTGCTGCAAATTACATTGCATTACATTACGTTCAAAACGGGTCAAATGTGACCTAACAGTTTGTAGCTTTGACTTTGAATGGGTAGAGAAATGTGGAAGATTTAGAAGGGCAAAAAGTGGGCGTAGTAATAATACTACAAATAATGATAAAAATGACCATTAATGATTTATGTCCTGAAAACTCATGTGCAGTGCTATTTCAACGCCGTTTTGTGTTTGCGAGTCGCTTGGATGAGACCATGAGCTTTGCTGGTGAAATCCCATTTTCTTTGTGGTCTCTGAATGCATCTCACGTCACGCAAATGGCGGACGTTGTAAACAGAGACCCAGTTTTGAGGAGGCCCGTGTCCAAACATTTTCAACGATGAGCAACGTTGAGTGTGAGCGCCCGGACAGCTTGGACGGATGGGTGGCGATAAAAAGTAACATCTTCGAAGAACCGGAGGTGTTTAAGTTGGGTTTTATCGTCCAATGGAACGTAATCGAGTGTAAGTTCGCGGTCACCTGCCACAACAGGACATTACAGCGGCGGAAGCGAAAAGAAGAATTTAGCTTGACGGGGGAGCATCAAAGCAGCTGGGCCGGCCTCTTCTCGATGAGCAATTTAAAACACATCCATCAGCAGCTAATGTGTGTCAGCGATGTCTTGGCGCCTTGCTTTCCCGACTTGTCGGAGTTCGAAGACGGCAGTGGATGGGATTTACTTTTCCCGAGTCGGAAGTACGGTTCGGATGACGAGCGGAGGCTGTCGGACGCGCCGTGTCGGAAGCTGGAAAAATACTTCAGCACCGCCATCGACGTTTGCGGGAGGACAATAGTGCTCGACACGCTATTCTACCAGGATGAGCGCGACTCGGATGACTACTTTGAGAACCTCCAGGAGTTGAAGAGAAAGAGCATGCACGACGAGATGTCAAGGGCCAAGGGTCACCTACGACAGGTAGAGTCATTCATTATGCATACAACTTCGATTTAGCACGCTTTTCACAACTTTTATTGACTGGGTGATCGTGACGTCACACGCACTTGTGGGTGGCGTTTGACCAAGGCAGAGTGATTGAGAAAAGAGTAAAATAAGGGTTAAATAATTATACGTATGATCTCTTCCTTCCCTTCCAATCTTACTCACACACTCTGCATCCACCAGTGTCATTATGTAACATCATATTCAAAAGGTAATAATTGACATATAGCACTGTAACTTTGTGAAATAGGATGATTCAACAATTCAACAACACATTGCGTCCCCTCTCAGCTGCTGCAGAGTCACGGAGGTGCGGACCGGATGGTCGCGCTGCTTGCTATCTACGCACAAGAGGATGACGCCTACCAGGACCTGCTCACTGAGGCCACTGCCTTCTTTCAGTACCTGCTGCAGCCTTTTCGAGACATGCGAGAGCTGGCTTGCCTCTACAAAATGGAGATCCTGGTAAATAAAAGCATGCCACTTGAAGGGTTGACGTTAGTGCTGTGGCACCCACTGACAGGACTTATTCCATTGCATGACTGCAGTATCTGCTTTCTACCAAAGGAGGGTGTTAAAAGACCAGGGGGGTGTCCACATTTTTCAGTTTGAGGGCTGCGTTCAGAAAAATGGAAGGACCTAATTCTTCCACTTTCATTTATTAAAGACGCTAAAATCCATCAATTAAGCAATGATATATTGTTGGTCTGTCGCGGTGAAGAAGGAGCTGAGGTGAAAGGCGAAGCTCTCGATTTACCAGGCGATCTACGTTTCTACCCTAACCTATGGTCATGAGCTGTGGGTCGTGACTGAAAGAAGGAAATCCCAATGACAATCGGCCAAAATGAGTTTCCTTCGCAGGGGGTCCAGGCTCTCCCTTACAAATACGGTGAGAAAGCTTGCTCATCCGGGAGGGGCTCAGAATCAAGCCGCTGCTCCTCCACGTCGAGAGGAGCCAGATGAGGTGGCTCGGGCATCTGGTTAGGATGCCTCCTGTATGCCTTCCCTGTCGAGGTGTTCCGGGCATGTCCCATCGGCAGGAGCCCCCGGGGATGGCCCAGGTCATGCTGGAGACACTATGTCTCCCGGCTGGACTGGGAATGCCTTGGAATGTTATGGAAATCGCATTTCATTGAAACAGCAGCTCCATTTTCTAGTTTTATCTTACACCGCAGCTACTGTGCCACTCGGACAGTTTGAAACCAGTTTTCCAAAACGCATTCTCATACATGTTAGAATAGCTTTGAACAGTTGACGTTCCACACTGCTGTTTTCCGCAGAAGTCCCTGGAGTTTGATGACTTGGGTCCTAAGAGGATTGAAGCTCTGGAGGGGGAGGCGGAGGAGTGGAGGGCCAAAGCGGAAGATGCAGTCGTGTCCATTCAGGATATCACAGTCACCTACTTTGCGCAGACTGCAAAGGCGTTGGCTGGTGACTCATTGTGTTTAATCACTTTATTATTAATAAGCTGAATTCTGTTCACTTTACAGCCGCATGCAGCAAATAGATCACTGCAGTCCCTGGTTCCATTGCAACTTCATACACATAATATTCAGTCATGTCCTACAACTTGATGCTCCATAATGGCTTTTTGAAATCAACCAAGACAAAGTGTGCTTGCTTCAAGCTATTTTTCACTTTGTGTGCTGTAAAACTGACAAAAAAAAGTAGGCATCTTCATTGCTAACATAAAATCAAGTGACGGCAGGCTAATGGAAATCAGCATCAATGTTACAATAATTATAAACACACAAGGAGCAGCAACACATACAAATAAAGTAGGTAACAAAAGAGATTTTTTAATTTTATATATGTGTATATATATTATTTTTGTTTTAATTTTCATCAGTGTTTGGCCTCCTTATTCAAGTATGTAAGGAACATTACAATGTTATCAAGTCTTACTGATTTGGCCGTATTCATTATATTATACTGTATTAAATTAGGCCGATTATTTTGTATAGCGCAACCAAATGTAGAGGAATGAGATGTCGTGCAGATGCAGACATGCATAACCGACTCGTGCACATACCGTACATGTTCAGGTATGGTGAAGCAGATGGAGGAGGATAAGCATCGCTTTGGAGCCGCTGCCTGGGCTTCTGCAGCTCCCCGACTGGAGAAACTGCGCTTCCTCCTGGCCAAAGAAGCCCTGCAACACATGAGATCGACTGAGATGTGTCTGAACAGCAAGAAAGCCAGCATCAAAAAAGAGGTGAACATCACGCTCACTGGTTTAGCATGAATAGCATGCCGATGGATCTAAATTTTGGGTGGGGCGGCTGGATTTCTAGCACATTCTGTCCATGTGGAATCAACACCGCTCTGTTGTCTTGTGGCAAGGCTTTGGAGATGGTCACACTCACTCTTTCACCTGATAGTCCCCGTCGGTTATGAAACGACCTTTCATCTATTTACAAAAGACTCTCGGAAGCACAAAAAAACCCATTACTGCATCTCCAAAACCTGCCTGGGAGAGTAAGACAGAATTTTTGTGTGTTTTTGGATTGTGGGTACATTTTTTTGTGTCTCTCTGTATTGCGTTTTTAGGTTTTTGGTATGGCAAAATATGACTTCAGGACTCTTTGTGTGTGTGTGTGTGTGTGTGTGTGTGTGTGTGTGTGTGTGTGTGCGCGCGCCTGCACCGGTCGTCTCAGTACATGGCTGTGTATTTGTTATGCCATAATCAAAGATTTTTGAAAAAGAGCTTATCTGCTGCTGCTGGGTGTTTGAATCTGAGTTTGAGGAAAAAAAATTCAGAGCGTACACACATTTACCTTGCATAACATCTCACTACACTCTTTAAATTACAAATTTGATGATGCTGGCTGTGTCTGCAACTATGCGTATGTGGGGGGTTTTTTTCTTTTGCTAATGAGATCAGTGAAAAACACCTACACCCAATCACCGCTGGCAAAATAACCGATTGCGATTCTGTTGAATGCACCTGCTGATTTCACAACATGATGCCCGTGTGCGTGCGTGTGCATGGAATGAGCAGCACATCATCTCAAATCAAATCACTCTCGAAGCTGGAGGCTGATTTCCAGTCAGTTTCCATTTGTATGTGGCAGAGCTCAGCCGACATGAACACGCTTTGAAAGTGTGTCATATTGCCAGAGTAGCAAGGCGGGAGGAGATAGAAATATTTTGGCGAAATGAGACGACACTCCTCAATCTCCTCATTTTATGGAGATGTCTACTTAGGATGACATCACATCATTACCGCACGTAATAAATGACGCCATCTGCGTGGTTGAATTATTACCATCACCACGTATGTCAACTTTATGATTCACGTTTCCAATGGGATTCAATAAAAGACCAATATAGACACAACACTGTTCGTCAAAACAACTTTGCAGATTCACGGATTATGTCAGTCGGCTCTCGAACATTACGCCCCGCCCCCAAAAATTTTAATCGGAATTGAGCTGCCATGTAAACATACTTATTTTTTTAAAAGCCTGAAAAAAAACGAATCAAATTCAGACTAATGAGTTCAATCCAAGAGCTATATTCATTTACGAACGTCTGTGTTATAACTTTTTCTGATTGAGGAAATCTGGAAAAAATACTTGAAAACAAAGATCCTTGCGCTTTTTTTTTTTGCAAAGTGGTCAGACAACTGGCGGGGAGGGGATTTTTATGCATTTATCAACAGAATGGGTCATGCATAATTCATGAAGCTGACATTACCTTCTTTTATGTTTTGTTCTAGTTTGTCAACTTGTATGGCAGAGACCAGAGCCAGACAGATGACACTGGTTCAGCGCCCGAGCAAGACCAACAGCAGGACACCGTAGACCGGCTGGAGTTGCAGTTCTATGAAACGCAACTGGAACTGTACAACACCAAGTTTGAAATCCTGAAAAACGAGGAGCAGCTGCTGGTGACTCAGACAGACACCTTGCGGCGTCAGATCAGAGGTGTTCGTGCTGCACATGAGTAACAGACACATTTTTAGGTCAAACGATGAAGTCAAGAACGCATATTTGAATGCGCATAATAGTACCAGATGCTCCAGTGACATAACTGCCAGACCCTTCAACCCAATTTCAACACACAAACGTCTGTTAAAAAAAAAAAAAAAAAAAAAGTTAGTTATTAGTGACACGATCACTTGACTTAATTTATTTTGCATTGTTGCCAACACTTAAAGTGTAGAAGCATTTTTGCTCCCCTGAAAGCCGAAATGGTTCATCTGCATGATGAGTTTTACAATTATCATATTTGTTATAAAACACACCCGGCAAAAATACAGTGCCTGGAAAAAAGTGCATATAGCATTCATGTTTTTGCAAATTATTATACATTATTGTACGAGACAGCACTGAAATGACATTTTATTCAAACAGAAAACTGTGTCAATGAAAATACTTTGAATAATGTGAGGACGTCAAAATGTGAGCTACTGTCATTTAGTACGACCAAAGTAGGAATGGAGGATAAGTTCTGGTGCTGTATCCTCATTAAAAGTGTCAATATTAAGGTGCAAATTATTCCATAAAAGTGGGTTGGATAGATGATAGATTTGAAAATGAGATTGAGGCTGCCTTGCTTCGACTGAAGCTCCCGTCCTACTGAGCTGCGAACAAGTGTGGGTGTTTTCAAAGTTAGCAAATAGTGCGTTCTTGTCAAGGTTCATCAGGGTGTGGTCAAGGTCGCCAACGGTCACCAAACGTTTGCCTGTACTTTTCGTGTCGCAAAATTTCCGCCGAACGTCTGCCGACCGTTTGGCGAACCCTGACACAAGAATGCACATTTTGCTACCTTTGTCAACAGTCTGAAACGGGGCTTAAAGCAACCTCAAGCCTCGCAATCACGTGTTGATTCTAGTCAACTAAGGTTGTGATGGAAATTGCTGACTGGACCTGGAATGTGTTTTAGAATTGAAGGAGGAGGTGGTCTATTACGATGTCTGCGAGGATCCAGAGGAGCTCCACAGCATGATTCACACAGAACTTCATCACACAGAGCCTCCAGCCATCCGTCAGCTCAAAAAACGTCTCCAGAACCTGGAGACCAAGAGAGGCAACATCTGTGCTCGGCGAGCATACCTGCGCAACAAAAAGGTGCCGCGAGTGAATCGCTTTGACTTTTTAAAATGACCATTGGGCATGAAAGGGCATTTTGTTTTTTTCACTATATAAAGTGGTCATGTTTTTAGCACATATGTTTTATTCAGTGAAACTTTTTTTTTTTGTGTGTGTAACCGATAAACAGTTATTTGTTGTACTCATCGGGTTGTTTTGGAGGTGTGTGTGTGTGTGGGGTGGGGGGGGCTCTTTCTGTTACATCCTAAAATTCCATAAGATGGCACTGAAGCCCTGGCCAATAGAAAAGTAGTAATAGGTACCTAGGACATTGGTGCTCAACTGTCATCTCAGCATGCCTCCAAATTTTCTGTAGTTTCTAACCCGCAACCCACTTTGTAGAAGAAAAAAAAAGGAATTGTTTATATTTCATGGTCGCACGATGGTTGATTGGTTAGCACGTCGGCCTCACAGTAGAGAGGTGCCTGCGTGGGTTTTCGCCGGGTACTGCGCTCTCCTCTGGCATCCCCCCCAAAAAAAAAATTGGGGGGAGGCGCAATATATAAAAGTTTATATGGCGCAGCAGATCAGGATTTTTTTTTTTAAGTCCAATTCCGATATTTGGCAGAATCAAATTCTGATAACTGATTAATTGGTTGATTAATTAAAACCTAAACAATGATAAGTTATTTTTTGATTTCTTAATGCTTTCAACAATAGTGATATAAATTACAACAGAGAGAAAAATCTGAAAAAAATTGACCCCTTTTTTTTGGTTTTGTTTTGTTTTCTTTTTGGTGGGGGGGTGACGTTGTCATGATGTTTATCTGCTGTGGTAATGTTAAAATAATAACAACTTACTGCATTTAAAAGAAAAAAAAAATCAGCAAACGTTTGGGTCTGGCAATCATAAAAAGGAAAGGAAAAAAAATTGCAGGAGGCACTCGGCTACCTGTAATTTTTTTCCTACCTGTCTGTGGCCCACCTAGCTCCGTGGCCAAAAACGACTAAATCAGAACAATCGCAAAAAATAAAAATACAGTTGGTGACTTCCTGCTACACATCAGGCGATTGAACCTCGCACTTGTAAACAACCTCCCAATGGAAAAAACACGTCCTGCAGTGTTCTGAACAGCGTTTTGAGGCCGTTCGCGAAAACCGCATGTCGACTTGATTCACACTGTTCAAACTAACGGTGATGAAACAAGACTTCCAACAACTGCACCTAAAGACTTTTTTTTCATGATGCGTGTGTTTTATGTAGGATCAATGTGTGGAGGCCCACAAGCAGAAGCAGCTCACAGCCGAGCACAGATCCAGAGTCTTCGCCCAGCATCATCAGGTCCACTTGGTATGTCGCCATGGCAACGAGACAGTCAGAGAGATACTCCCACGTCGGCAGAGGCTCCTAATGAGCCGCAATCGAATTCTGTCTGTCTCCCCGCAGTGTCGCCTTCAACTTCTCTCTCTCTCTCTGTCTCTCTCTTGCTGTTGTTTGTAGAAACGAGAGAAGAGGAAGGAGGAGGAGCAGAGGAGGAAGCAGTGGGTGGACCAGGAGCGAGAGAAGACTGTCAACAGATTAAGATCCTTCAAAGAGGTTCAACCTGCTCTTATTTTGTCCCTTCTGCAAGGCTTCCTCTTGAAGGTTATCCCTTATTTCATGTTCTGGATGCAAGCATCAGGGAGAGACCCGCCTTTCAGTTGTTTGTCATTATCAATTCAAAAAGTGTATTAATAGTTCTGATGTGGATGGCCTCACTTCCACAAACATTTGCACAAAAACTCGATACTGTATGCGACCCGACATCACAAAATGAGTCATAGTGACCCATGTTTCAGAAAATTAGGTTTTGGCACAATCAATAAAAGAGAGAGATCAACTATTGCACTGTGCTACTACCTACCTTATGATTACTCATGATGTCATTACCACAGATATGAATGGGTAGATACGACACGCCCCCTTTCAGCTATCTTAGTTCATAATGTCGTAGAGAGTAAGAAATTATCAAAATTGAATCGTCAGCTTCATTGTTATTTTTCAATTTTACTTGACATTTCCCACTGTGGTCATTCTTGTGGTACAGCGGTGCCTTGACTTAAGAGTTGAATTTGGTTCATGCCCTTAACTCAAAACACAAAACATCTCACTTGCTGGTGGATGCCAAATTAAATTCATCCATTCCTGCAATTAGAAGCTAAGTTAAAACTACACAAAGAGTTGTGCAACTTCCCGTCTTCACCATCTGTCTCTTTGTCCTTCTCCTCCTCTCCCCAAAGAAGCGACCGGGTCAGTATGTGCTAAAGTCCCGGAGGTCTCCCACAGAGTCGTCTTGCCCCTCCCAGCCACTCTCCATCATCAGCCTCGGCCCGCCTCCCTCCTCTGATGGGCTTCCCTCCATCCGCACGGCACCGAGGCGCAAAACGCTTCCGGTGAAAGCGCAGCCTCGAGACGTTCCAGTCCAAATCTACCCTTCACCACCACCTCCTCTATCTGGAAAAACCGCAACTGTACCCTCTACACCCCCACCACCACCACCGCCACCACCCCTTCCTCCTCTTCGTCCACCACCACCACCACCATCATCATTCAGCACTTCCCGTGAGGATAAACCCATGCCGCTCTGTGACCGAGAAGAACCTCCTTTTGCAGCCAAGAACACACTCACACAAAATATCGGTAAGGCTTCAATGTTGACTTTGTATCTCAAAAATATGACAGCATTTTCATCTCGAAAACAGGAGGTATTTCACCACCACCACCAAAACGCAGCCTTCCAGCTTCTTCTTGTCTTTGCCGTTGTGGAGGATGAAGCTTGTCAACAAAAAGACTAACTGCATTGTTGCTGTAGGACCCATGGATGAAGTGTTAGCCTCGCTGCGGCGTGGACAGAGCCGGCTTCGGAAGGCCCCCGCGCCCCCGATACCTCCCGCCTTCGGGGACCAGAGAAGCAGCCTGATGTCGGCCATCCGACAAGGGGTCACCTTGAAGAAGGTCAGATGTTCTCCGCTGGAGAACCTCGGAGTCTTAATTAAAATCCGGCTTGAAGCCGATGATGCCGCATTCCGGTTTACTGGGAAGTCTAAATAGAAATACATTGCAAAACATTGCAAAACGTTACACTCAAAGCAAAATGCATCCGAAAACCAGCGCAAGGAGGAAATGAAGCTGAGAGGGCTCATACGGGTTTGCATTCCCTTCAGAAAATTCTCTCAAATTTAACTGGCTGTCAACTTTTAGGTGCTTCCGGCTCCCTGCGACATGCTCGGCGGCAGGCAAGACAACGAGCTGGAGCGCAGCATCAAAGCAGCCATGATGAGGATGAAGAAGGTGTCGGCCGACTCCGACGACGAAGACAAAGGAGACGAGGACGCACAGAGTGGAGACTGGGACAGTTGAGGACATCCGCACACGTGCATTCATAAATCTACTCTTCCGACACCTTTGCTACTTAATCGACTTAAATTACGGCCAAATTTTTGTATGGAACTTTGATTCAGTCTTTTTTTTTTTTTCTGTCATCCTCTACTGGGTCATGAAACCCTTTCAGCAATGTGGCTAAACCATATCAAATTCTCCTAGCCACAATTAAGTGTCATTAGCCACACTAGCTCATCCATGTTTCGCTGTTGTCATGTAAACAGGGGAGAGACACGGTCGTCCAGATAACACACAGCACATTAGGGCGTTTCGTTTTGGGGGTTTTTTCTTCCCCTCGCCTCATGATGACTCATCGTTGGTCATAGTAACACAAAGGAAGTGGCAATTGTACCGAATTGCCACAGCTGAAAGGAGGGCGCTGAGCACATATTCCAAATTTAGGATGCATACAACTGCAATCATTGTGCATTGTGCGATTACGTTATGTAAATCACGGCTGAGTTTATTTGGGGGGGAAATGTGTGAAGACGCCACATGAAAGCAAATTAAAGTGGTTAGGGTGGAAAACATGTCGGCATGTTTGGGCCAATGTCCCTGTGCGACCTTTGCTGACTTCCCTCTCGTGAATGTATTTTTCATACGCTTTACATGAAAACATCCTAATACACCATTATATATATATTTTTCAAATCAAAGTTATTATCTTCTCAGAATCAGTGAGAGATGTAATTATTCCCAAGAAATAAAATGGCAAAATTCAACCTGTTTTACCGGAGCAATAATTTTAACGACACCAGGGATCATTATTGGGCCAATACCGGCCTTATGTCAAGGTATCGGGGTCTCCTGAAGGCTGCCGATACCAGCCTACGATACTCAAGGCAAAACAATCTGACATCAAATAAGTCATCCTACACTGCAGCTGTGTGATAGAGCAGAGCATCTTGTGCGTCTTGGCAGACAATTATGGTATTGTATTAAGTGAAATTCAAATACCAATGTACAGGAATACAGCCTCTGCCGCAGAGGTCCGTCGTTGGAAACATGCATGTTGGTTTCACTAAATTGCACAAAGGTGTGAATGGGTGAGTCATTTCTTGTTTATCCACAGAATGTGCCTTGTGATTGACTGGCGACCAGTCTGGGGTCCTCAGACATGCTGAACAACAAATGCAGTTTAAAAGGTGGATGGCTGCATTTTGTACTGCGCCCCTTAAGGCTTCTTGTCATGTAATTTCTTAATTTTCAGTGTGGCCTTAATGCACAGCTCTTAGTGTCGTGACTATTTCTTTTTTCTTGCTGTTTTTGTTGCTGTGATCAAGTATTAGGAATGTATTCAAACGTAGTTGACCTTGTCCAGGGCAAATTATTTTCGTCCTTGTTACGTCACAGCTTTGTCTTGGACCCCTTGGCACTGAAACTTTTATTTAGTATACAACTTACTCAACCTTTATTGAGCCGAGTTACGTTTTACATTCGAAAAATGTCACAGCACACTACCCAACAAAAACATCTCACATGAAGAATGTGCAGTGTGAACTGTAGTAAATAAATTACTTTTGAAGTTTTAAATGAACACTCGATGATTTCTAACATGTTGGTTAAGAATGAATGAACTCTCTAAGATGTTGATGTGTTTTTGAAGGTTTTGTGTGTAGCAGCGTGCGTGTGTACGCGCGATTCAGCACTCGATGTCACAATGAATCTTGGGCAAAACTCTTCCCAACCCAAAAATGTGTCCTTGAATTGTTTGGAATGTGATGAGCTGCTGCCTTTTTTTGTTTTGTTTTGTTTCATTAAATGTTTTTGATGCCGCGATGATTGTAATGCAGTAACGAGGAGCTGGTTGGTTGAATAAATCTTAACATTGAACGCTGATCTGATTGCGGAGTCACCTCGACCATGTATAGTCATTGGTTTCGTCTAAAAACGCCTTACTATACATGGTCGTTTTTTTCGGCTAAAAAAAACTTACTATACATGGTCTTTTTTTTTTGTTAAAACGCCTTACTGTTCATGGTCGTTTTTTTCGGCTCAAGACACCTTAGTATACATGGTGGTTTTTTTCAGCTAAAACCGCCTTACTATACATGGTCGGGTTTTTTCGGCTAAAAACACCTTCCTACACACGGTTGTTTTTTTTCGGCTAAAAACGCCTTATTGTACATGTTCGTTGTTTTCGTCTAAAAACGCCTTACTATACATGGTGGTTTTTTTCGGCTAAAAAAAACTTACTATACATGGTCTTTTTTTTTTAGTTAAAACGCCTTAATGTTCATGGTCTTTTTTTTTTTAGTTAAAACGCCTTACTATACATGGTCGGTTTTTTTCGGCTAAAACCGCCTTACTATATACATGGTCGGGTTTTTTCGGCAAAAACCGCCTTACTATACATGGTCGGTTGTTTTCGGCTAAAAACACCTTACTATACATGGTCGTTTTTTTCGGCTAAAAACGCCTTACTATACATGGTCGGTTTTTTTCAGCTAAAACCGCCTTACTATACATGGTCGGGTTTTTCGGCTAAAAACACCTTCCTACACACGGTTGTTTTTTTTCGGCTAAAAACGCCTTATTGTACATGTTCGTTGTTTTCGTCTAAAAACGCCTTACTATACATGGTCGGTTTTTTTCGGCTAAAACCGCCTTACTATATACATGGTCGGGTTTTTTCGGCAAAAACCGCCTTACTATACATGGTCGGTTTTTTTCGGCTAAAAACACCTTACTATACATGGTCGTTTTTTTCGGCTAAAAACGCCTTACTATACATGGTCGGTTTTTTTCAGCTAAAACCGCCTTACTATACATGGTCGGGTTTTTCGGCTAAAAACACCTTCCTACACACGGTTGTTTTTTTTCGGCTAAAAACGCCTTATTGTACATGTTCGTTGTTTTCGTCTAAAAACGCCTTACTATACATGGTGGTTTTTTTCGGCTAAAAAAAACTTACTATACATGGTCTTTTTTTTTTTAGTTAAAACGCCTTAATGTTCATGGTCTTTTTTTTTTTAGTTAAAACGCCTTACTATACATGGTCGGTTTTTTTCGGCTAAAACCGCCTTACTATATACATGGTCGGGTTTTTTCGGCAAAAACTGCCTTACTATACATGGTCGGTTTTTTTCGGCTAAAAACACCTTACTATACATGGTCGTTTTTTTCGGCTAAAAACGCCTTACTATACATGGTCGGTTTTTTTCGGCTAAAACCGCCTTACTATACATGGTCGGGTTTTTTCGGCTAAAAACACCTTCCTACACACGGTTGTTTTTTTTCGGCTAAAAACGCCTTACTATACATGGTCGGTTTTTTTCGACTAAAACCGCCTTACTATACATGGTCGGTTTTTTTCGGCTAAAAACACCTTACTATACATGGTCGTTTTTTTCGTCTAAAAACGCCTTACTATACATGGTCGTTTTTTTCGGCTAAAAAAAACTTACTATACATGGTCTTTTTTTTTTTGTTAAAACGCCTTACTGTTCATGGTCGTTTTTTCGGCTCAAGACACCTTACTATACATGGTCGTTTTTTTTCGGCTAAAACCGCCTTACTATACATGGTCGGTTTTTTTCGGCTAAAAACACCTTACTATACATGGTCGTTTTTTTCGGCTAAAAACGCCTTACTATATACATGGTCGGATTTTTTCAGCTAAAACCGCCTTACTATACATGGTCGGGTTTTTTCGGCTAAAAACACCTTCCTACACACGGTTGGTTTTTTTCGGCTAAAAACGCCTTATTGTACATGGTCGTTTTTTTCGGCTAAAAACGCCTTACTATACATGGTGGTTTTTTTCGGCTAAAAAAAACTTCCTATACATGGTCTTTTTTTTTTTAGTTAAAACGCCTTAATGTTCATGGTCTTTTTTTTTTTAGTTAAAACGCCTTACTATACATGGTCGGTTTTTTTCGGCTAAAACCGCCTTACTATATACATGGTTGGTTTTTTCGGCTAAAAACGCCTTACTATACATGGTCGGTTTTTTTCGGCTAAAACCGCCTTACGATACATGGTCGGGTTTTTTCGGCTAAAAACACCTTCCTACACACGGTTGTTTTTTTTCGGCTAAAAACGCCTTACTATACATGGTCGGTTTTTTTCGACTAAAACCGCCTTACTATATACATGGTCGGGTTTTTTCGGCTAAAAACACCTTACTATACATGGTCGTTTTTTTCGTCTAAAAACGCCTTACTATACATGGTCGTTTTTTTCGGCTCAAGACACCTTAGTATACATGGTCGTTTTTTTTTTTGTTAAAACGCCTTACTATACATGGTCGTTTTTTTTTCGGCTAAAACCGCCTTACTATACATGGTCGGTTTTTTTCGGCTAAAAACACCTTACTATACATGGTCGTTTTTTTCGGCTAAAAACGCCTTACTATACATGGTCGGTTTTTTTCAGCTAAAACCACCTTACTATACATGGTCGGGTTTTTTCGGCTAAAAACGCCTTACTATACATGGTGGTTTTTTTCGGCTAAAAAAAACTTACTATACATGGTCTTTTTTTTTTTAGTTAAAACGCCTTAATGTTCATGGTCGTTTTTTTTTAGTTAAAACGCCTTACTATACATGGTCGGTTTTTTTCGGCTAAAACCGCCTTACTATATACATGGTCGGGTTTTTTCGGCTAAAAACACCTTACTATACATGGTCGTTTTTTTTCGGCAAAAACCGCCTTACTATACATCCATCCATTTTCCGAACCGCTTGATCCTCACTAGGGTCGCGGGGGGTGCTGGAGCCTATCCCAGCCATCTCCGGGCAGTAGGCGGGGGACACCCTGAATCAGTTGCCAGCCAATCGCAGGGCACACAGAGACGAACAACCATCCACGCCCACACTCACACCTAGGGACAATTTAGAGCGTCCAATCAGCCTGACATGCATGTTTTTGGAATGTGGGAGGAAACCGGAGCACCCGGAGGAAACCCACGCAGGCCCGGGGAGAACATGCAAACTCCACACAGGGAGGCCGGAGCTGGAATCGAACCCGGTACCTCTGCACTGTGAAGCCGACGTGCTAACCACTGGACTACCGGGCCGCCCCTTACTATACATGGTCGGTTTTTTTCGGCTAAAAACGCCTTACTATACATGGTCGGTTTTTTTCGGCTAAAACCGCCTTACTATACATGGTCGGGTTTTTTCGGCTAAAAACACCTTCCTACACACGGTTGTTTTTTTTCGGCTAAAAACGCCTTATTGTACATGTTCGTTGTTTTCGTCTAAAAACGCCTTACTATACATGGTCGTTTTTTTCGGCTAAAAACGCCTTACTATACATGGTGGTTTTTTTCGGCTAAAAAAAACTTACTATACATGGTCTTTTTTTTTTTAGTTAAAACGCCTTAATGTTCATGGTCGTTTTTTTTTTGTTAAAACGCCTTACTATACATGGTCGTTTTTTTTCGGCTAAAACCGCCTTACTATACATGGTCGGTTTTTTTCGGCAAAAACCGCCTTACTATACATGGTGGGGTTTTTTCGGCTCAAAACACCTTCCTACACACGGTTTTTTTTTCGGCTAAAAACGCCTTATTGTACATGTTCGTTGTTTTCGTCTAAAAACGCCTTACTATACATGGTCGTTTTTTTTCGGCTAAAACCGCCTTACTATACATGGTCGTTTTTTTTCGGCTAAAACCGCCTTACTATACATGGTCGTTTTTTTCGGCTAAAAACGCCTTACTATACATGGTCGTTTTTTTTCGGCTAAAACCGCCTTACTATACATGGTTGTTTTTTTCGGCTAAAAACGCCTTACTATACATGGTCGTTTTTTTCGGCTAAAAAAAACTTACTATACATGGTCTTTTTTTTTGTCTAAAAACGCCTTACTACACATGGTCGGTTTTTTCGGCTAAAAAATTCGTCCAAAAACGCCTTACTATACATGGTCGGTTTTTTTCGGCTAAAAACACCTTACTATACATGGTCGTTTTTTTTCGGCTCAAGACACCTTAGTATACATGGTCGGTTTTTTTTTAGTTAAAACGCCTTACTATACATGGTCGTTTTTTTCGGCTAAAAACGCCTTACTATACATGGTCGGTTTTTTTCGGCTAAAACCGCCTTACTATACATGGTGGGGTTTTTTCGGCTAAAACCGCCTTACTATACATGGTTGGTTTTTTTCGGCTAAAAACACCTTACTGTACATTGTCGGGGGGGTTTTCGGCTAAAAACACCTTACTATACATGGTCGTTATTTTCGGCTCAAAACACCTTACTATACGTGGTCGTTTTTTTTTCGGCTAAAAACACCCTACTACACACGGTTGGGTTTTTTTTGGCTAAAAAACGCCTTATTGTACATGGTCCTTTTTTTTCGGCTAAAAACGCCTTACTATACATGGTCGTTTTTTTTCGGCTAAAAACACCTTACTATACATGGTCGTTGTTTTCGCCTAAAAACGCCTTACTATACATGGTCCTTTTTTTCGGCTAAAAACGCCTTATATACATGGTCGCTTTTTTCGGCTAAAAACTCCTTCCTAAACATGGTCGGGGTTTTTTGGGCTAAAAACACCTTCCTACACACGGTTGTTTTTTTTCGGCTAAAAACGCCTTATTGTACATGTTCGTTGTTTTCGTCTAAAAACTCCTTACTATACATGGTCGTTTTTTTCGGCTAAAAACGCCTTGCTATACATGGTCGTTATTTTCGGGTTAAAACCTCTTACTATACAGTACATGGTCATTTTTTTGGGCTAATAACGCCTTACTATATATGTATGGTCGTTTTTTTCGGGTTAAAACGCCTTACTATACATGGTCGTTATTTTTGTCTAAAAACGCCTTACTACACATGGTCGTTTTTTTTTCCGGCTAAAAACGCCTTACTATACATGGTCTTTTTGTTTTTCGGCTAAAAACACCTTACTATACATGGTCCTTTTTTTCGGCTAAAAACGCCTTACTATACATGTTCGTTTTTTTTCAGCTAAAAACACCTTACTATACATGGTCGTTTACTTTTCAGCTAAAAACACCTTACTATACATGGTCCTTTTTTCCGGCTAAAAATGCCTTATATACATGGTCGCTTTTTTTCGGCTAAAAACTCCTTCCTAACCATGGTCGTTTTTTTTGGGCTAAAAACACCTTCCTACACACGGTTGTTTTTTTTCGGCTAAAAACGCCTTATTGTACATGTTCGTTGTTTTCGTCTAAAAACGCCTTACTATACATGGTCGTTTTTTTCGGCTCAAGACACCTTAGTTTACATGGTCGTTTTTTTCGGCTCAAGACACCTTAGTTTACATGGTCATTTTTTTTTTTGTTAAAACGCCTTACTATACATGGTCGTTTTTTTCGGCTAAAAACGCCTTACTATACATGGTCGTTTTTTTTCGGCTAAAACCGCCTTACTATACATGGTCGTTTTTTTTCCGGCTAAAAACGCCTTACTATACATGGTCGTTTTTTTCGGCTAAAAACGCCTTACTGTACATTGTCGTTTCTTTTTTTTCGGTAAAAACGCCTTACTATACATGGTCTTTTTGTTTTTCGGCTAAAAACACCTTACTATACATGGTCGTTTTTTTCCGGCTAAAAACGCCTAACGACACATGGTCCTTTTTTTTCGGCTAAAAACGCCTTACTATACATGTTCGTTTCTTTTTCAGCTAAAAACACCTTACTATACATGGTCGTTTACTTTTCGGCTAAAAACACCCTACTACACACGGTTATTTTGTTTTTGGCTAAAAACGCCTTATTGTACATGGTCCTTTTTTTTCGGCTAAAAACGCCTTACTATACATGGTCGTTTTTTTTCGCTAAAAACACCTTACTATACATGGTCGTTGTTTTCGCCTAAAAACGCCTTACTATACATGGTCCTTTTTTTCGGCTAAAAACGCCTTATATACATGGTCGCTTTTTTTCGGCTAAAAACTCCTTCCTAAACATGGTCGGGTTTTTTTGGGCTAAAAACACCTTCCTACACACGGTTGTTTTTTTTCGGCTAAAAACGCCTTATTGTACATGTTCGTTGTTTTCATCTAAAAACTCCTTACTATACATGGTCGTTTTTTTCGGCTAAAAACGCCTTCCTATACATGGTCGTTTTTTTCGAGTTAAAATGCCTTACTATACATGGTCGTTATTTTCGGGTTAAAACACCTTGCTATACATGGTCGTTATTTTCGGGTTAAAACCTCTTACTATACAGTACATGGTCATTTTTTTGGGCTAATAACGCCTTACTATATATACATGGTCGTTTTTTTCGGGTTAAAACGCCTTACTATACATGGTCGTTATTTTTGTCTAAAAACGCCTTACTACACATGGTCGGTTTTTTCGGCTAAAAAATTCGTCCAAAAACGCCTTACTATACATGGTCGGTTTTTTTCGGCTAAAAACACCTTACTATACATGGTCGTTTTTTTCGGCTAAAAACGCCTTACTGTACATGGTCGGGGGGGTTTTCGGCTAAAAACACCTTACTATACATGGTCGTTATTTTCGGCTCAAAACACCTTACTATATGTGGTCGGGTTTTTTTTCCGGCTAAAAACGCCTTACTATACATGGTCTTTTTGTTTTTTGGCTAAAAACACCTTACTATACATGTTCGGGTTTTTTTCAGCTAAAAACACCTTACTATACATGGTCGTTTACTTTTCGGCTAAAAACGCCCTACTACACACGGTTGGTTTTTTTTTGGCTAAAAACGCCTTATTGTACATGGTCCTTTTTTTTCGGCTAAAAACGCCTTACTCTACATGGTCGTTTTTTTTCGGCTAAAAACACCTTACTATACATGGTCGTTGTTTTCGCCTAAAAACGCCTTACTATACATGGTCCTTTTTTTCGGCTAAAAACGCCTTATATACATGGTCGCTTTTTTTCGGCTAAAAACACCTTCCTAAACATGGTCGTTTTTTTTGGCTAAAAACACCTTACTATACATGGTCGTTGTTTTCGCCTAAAAACGCCTTACTATACATGGTCCTTTTTTTCGGCTAAAAACGCCTTATATACATGGTCGCTTTTTTTCGGCTAAAAACACCTTCCTAAACATGGTCGTTTTTTTTGGCTAAAAACACCTTCCTACACACGGTTGTTTTTTTTCGGCTAAAAACGCCTTATTGTATATGTTTGTTGTTTTCGTCTAAAAACTCCTTACTATACATGGTCGTTTTTTTCGGGTTAAAACGCCTTCCTATACATGGTCGTTTTTTTCGAGTTAAAATGCCTTACTATACATGGTCGTTATTTTCGGGTTAAAACCTCTTACTATACAGTACATGATCATTTTTTTGGGCTAATAACGCCTTACTATATATACATGGTCATTTTTTTCGGGTTAAAACGCCTTACTATACATGGTCGTTATTTTTGTCTAAGAACGCCTTACTACACATGGTCGGTTTTTTCGGCTAAAAAATTCGTCCAAAAACGCCTTACTATACATGGTCGTTTTTTTTCGGCTAAAAACACCTTACTATACATGGTCGTTTTTTTCGGCTAAAAACGCCTTACTGTACATGGTCGGGGTTTTTTTCGGCTAAAAACACCTTACTATACATGGTCGTTATTTTCGGCTCAAAACACCTTACTATATGTGGTCGTTTTTTTTTTCCGGCTAAAAACGCCTTACTATACATGGTCTTTTTGTTTTTCGGCTAAAAACACCTTACTATACATGTTCGGTTTTTTTTCAGCTAAAAACACCTTACTATACATGGTCGTTTACTTTTCGGCTAAAAACGCCCTACTACACACGGTTGGTTTTTTTTTGGCTAAAAACGCCTTATTGTACATGGTCCTTTTTTTTCGGCTAAAAACGCCTTACTCTACATGGTCGTTTTTTTTCGGCTAAAAACACCTTACTATACATGGTCGTTGTTTTCGCCTAAAAACGCCTTACTATACATGGTCCTTTTTTTCGGCTAAAAACGCCTTATATACATGGTCGCTTTTTTTCGGCTAAAAACACCTTCCTAAACATGGTCGTTTTTTTTGGCTAAAAACACCTTACTATACATGGTCGTTGTTTTCGCCTAAAAACGCCTTACTATACATGGTCCTTTTTTTCGGCTAAAAACGCCTTATATACATGGTCGCTTTTTTTCGGCTAAAAACACCTTCCTAAACATGGTCGTTTTTTTTGGCTAAAAACACCTTCCTACACACGGTTGTTTTTTTTCGGCTAAAAACGCCTTATTGTACATGTTTGTTGTTTTCGTCTAAAAACTCCTTACTATACATGGTCGTTTTTTTCGGGTTAAAACGCCTTCCTATACATGGTCGTTTTTTTCGAGTTAAAATGCCTTACTATACATGGTCGTTATTTTCGGGTTAAAACCTCTTACTATACAGTACATGATCATTTTTTTGGGCTAATAACGCCTTACTATATATACATGGTCATTTTTTTCGGGTTAAAACGCCTTACTATACATGGTCGTTATTTTTGTCTAAAAACTCCTTATTTTACATGGTCTTTTTTTTCGTCTAAAAACGGCTTACTATACATGGTCATTTTTTGCGGCTAAAAGCGCATTACTATACGTGGTCGTTTTTTTTGGCTAAAAACACCTTACTATACGTGGTCCTTTTTTTTCGGCTCAAAACGACTTACTGTACATGGTCGTTTTTTTTTTTGTTAAAACGCCTTACTATTCATGGTCGTTTTTTTCGGCTAAAAACACCTTACTATTCATGGTCGTTTTTTTTTGTTGAAAAACGCCTTACTATTCATGGTCGTTTTTTTCGGCTAAAAACACCTTACTATTCATGGTCGTTTTTTTTTGTTGAAAAACGCCTTACTATTCATGGTCGTTTTTTTTGTCGAAAAACGCCTTACTACACATGGTCGCTTTTTTCGTCTAAAAACGCCTTGCTATACATGGTTGTTTTTTTTGGCTAAAAACTGTTGTACCGGCTCGTTCGCGACCGACACATCACTTGTGAAAATGTCGGTGATCGAACAGTCAAAGGTGCTGCCAAAAAGAACCCTTTCTGTACTGAAATACAATGAAATTAATTTTGATTCCGTTTGCTGCAATACAAACCGTATACTTCATACTTGACCATAAAGTTAATATAAAACTTAGTACCTCAATTCTGTCGTTGAAAAAAACGTTGTTTTGTATTTTTGTAAGACTGAATATGAAAATAAACAGAATTGAATTTTCAGTGAGGATCAAATAGTTTCAAAGAAAAAAAAGTATATCGTTACAAATTCAGATTGTACAATTCAGATTCAGTTATTCAATATGATTCAGAGTAAAATATACAAGTCCATCCATAATCCGAGCCACTGACCTTCAATTCACGTAATTCAAATTCAGTATAAACTATTTAAAAGTTATTCACGTTTAGTTTTTGGTGGCAAATATTCCGCCCCACAGCGTCACACCTAGTTTAGTTTTGGTTGTAAAGTGTCCTAGAGTGGCTTGAAAGACGCTTATAAATGAAATGTATTATTATTATTATTATTATGAGAAATTTCAGGGGTTATTTTTACTGACCATTCATTGTTCATGACATGTACAAATGTTTGTTTTCCTAACACACTGTCCATTCTTGTTTTCTTACAGTTCTTACAGCCGCGGTGAGACCTAACAGCCTAACATCTTGGGCCTCAGACCAGGAAATTGATGTCACATTCAAAAGATGGCTACATCTGGCTCCTGATCGGGATGGTGACAGGAAGGAGACCATGAGAAGTAAAGAGGACAAGGAGAGCGCAACAATTTGATGGACAGAAAAATACCGTTCAAGAGTAAGCTGCATCCCAATTTGGACTTTGTGTTCACTGTTAAATAAAGAAAAGTGCATTTTTCCAGTGTATGTGGAGTTATATGTGAGGTTCACAAATTATGACAATAAACATATTTTTATAACAGTCGTTTTTGAGACTTTTTTTAAAATGTGGGTCAAATATGGCTCATGAAAGATGTGACTTCGTTGAGGTTGAATTCAGGCTGATATCAGGAACCTGTTCTGGCCCAGCGTCGGGCCGGAGTAGGGCCAGATATGGTTTTACAATGTGGCTCAGATCTGAGCCGAATGCGGCCCACATCATGGATGCCAGACGTGGGCCACTGCAGGACCGTCATTCATTGAGGTATGTGGGCCGAGTGTACGTGCCGTGTCTGCCCCAGAGCAATTTTTCTAATGTCACCCCTCAGTGCGATAGGGGTTTTCACAATTGTAATTGACTTGATTTAAAAGAAATAATTCTGTGATTTTTTAAGATAAGATAACCTTTATTCGTCCCACATTGGGGAAATTTGCAGTCTTTGATTTATTGAACCAATTAATAGAGTGAGCATGTGTACTACGAGTGGTACTTGCACCACACTTGGAAAATCAGCATCATGCTCTTTCTTCCCCCTATAATTCAGCTCGTGTATTCTAATATCGAATATCTCGTGTATTCTTTGTTTCTCTTATTAAATAATTGGTTAATTCATTTATTGTAAATGAAATTGTAAAGTCAAGCATTTTACTGGTGTTTACAAATTACACTTTGAATAGGTCATAAAGAATGTTGGCATATGGAAGTGGAAAGTTTAGTTTATAGTATTGTGCATCTTAGAACTCTTGGTACAGGGACTTCAAATGCAAGCTGTCAAGCAGGCCAGTAAACAATTATCAGAAGTTCCAACTTGCACCTCTTTGTGGTGCTGTCACACTACTCAATTTAAAATAGGTCATTAAAACCATGAAGCAAGACTGGGAGAAAACGAAAAGCATGATCCCTCAACTCACTCTGTAGGTAAAATAAATGCAAAGTACTTTCAAGATTTTATAGTTTGCGTGGCAATTTCTGATGAGAATGAAGATAGAGTTAAGTCGCGGTTAAGTGTTAAGTGGCGGTTTCACGTGGTGAATTCATTTTTGTTGCCAGTGGTTAGGACATTAATGGCTGTGTTGAGTCATTTTGAGGAGACAGGAAATACACTACTTTGCATTGTCATTAAGTTTCATTCCCTCATTGTTTGTCCCATAAAAAAGATGAGATGTTAGAGACTGTATGCTTCCCAATTTTTTAAGGTGGGGGGGGGGGGGGGAGCGGGGTGCAGTGAGTGGGATTAAGTTGCCAAGGCAACCTGTCCTCGGATCCTCTACTGCAGATATTTCCTCATTGGGGTTTTTCCATCGCTGCAAACAGGCAGTTTTGTGGCTGTTTTTTTTTCCTCTGGCAAGAGAAAAATGGTAAATCCCTGCTCAATTATTGTGGTTTTGTGTGCGTTAGGATTAGGGCTCAGTTTAGTGATGTACATTGTACAGCGCGGTACAGAGACGAGCTGCCTCGTTTTTACCCACCAGAAATGTTTCACCATCGCTTTGTATTTTAGACCTGGTATACAGGACTGTACTTACCACACTTACAAGGCCACCTGTCAAACAGAAGCATCATGATGTGCTTTAATGTGGACTCTTTCTATTTTACTGGGCTTTCCGTTTTTTATTTTGACCAGGAATGAAGAAGTTAAAAAATAAAATAAAAAAGCACAATTTTACAGCCCAAAATGTTTTTTTTTTCTTCAAGATCGCAAACAAATTACTCTTATTTGACATGTTGACCAAGATGATGTGCGTTGGTTGCGTCATGTTTCCTG